>NW_028280764.1:630000-787222 GCF_059751285.1 Brachycentrus maculatus
TATAAAATAGTAGCACACTTAGATGAAAATAGTTCACATTATTTATTATATTATTTGTCCACCTCCGTAGTGTAATGCTCAGCACGCTCGGCTACCGTTCTGGAGGTCCCGGGTTTGATTCCCAAGGGGGGTAAAATAAATATAAGTGATTTTTTCACTGTAATATTTATTTAATATTACCCTGGACTGGTACCTGAAGCGGAGGGCTGATCACCTTTCCTTCATGTGTAAACGATCAAGATAACACTGCGTTTATATGACGCAGTGCCCTATGCAGCATTGGGTGCGGATAAGGGTTTTATTTATTTGTAAATAAAATAACAACACAAAAACTTAAGAAAAACTACCCAAAGCTACGAGCTTTGTTGTCAAGTTTCCAGTACAAAAGTTAAGTATTGTTTTATGATTCGTCAGAGTATTAAATTTCGTATTAAAAAAAAGTAAATTATTAATTCGAAGTCCACAAAGCTGCCACAGAACCACAACAAAATGTATTATGCGATTTTTTTTATAAATAAGACTATTTTTATTTATTATAAATATTAATACTTTTACATATTAATTAGCAGACCTAATATTATGTACATACCATACTTTATAAATTGTTTAACTCACTCATTGACTCGCCGGAATTGCTAGAACGTGTATGTATTAGGGTTCCCAGCTGAATCACCATGGTAACTGACAGCTTAGAGCTTCTCCAGAGTAGAACGAACTCAAATATATCGCCCACTCCTTTCAAGAACGTCATAAATAAAAAAAACTGGATTTTTCAGGAGAACGTTTTTAAAATTTAAAAATATAATACAATATATTAAAAATAAATATCAAGCCACTTTTTAAACTTTTTAATATGCAACATATCTTTTTAGGTAAAACCTGAAGGTTTTATCTACATTCGAAAAATATTTAGTATATTAATTTTTTTTTTTAAATAATACCTTTTCTTCTAAATGCAAAAACAACACTTTCTGCCCTGCATCGGGTAAATATTATGTAAAAAATATGCCTCTTTTGCTGGGATATAGTACATTTTCTGGGCATTCTGAAAACATGCACAACTGAAAATTGACGATTTTTTATTTATGACGTTCTTGAAAGGAGTGAGCGATATGTAACATATTGAACATCGCTCATTGAATTTTTCGACGACGATAAATATTGCCTGGAATAAATTTTTCTGTAAAGTATTTTAGTTTATTTTATTTATATTAATATTGAATTGAGAATTTACCTGATAAATGATAGCTTGAGCTGTTTATGTATAAGTGTTAGCACTAAATATAACAAAATGTTTTATTTAATCTCCATTCAAACACAGCAGACAGTTATGTTCCTTTGCCTGACGTATTTTTGCACCGTGGGACTAACTAATTAAAACTTGAAAATTAGCGTACTATAATGAAATCGAAACTAAACGTTAAATGTCCAAATAAAAGCTGATTCCTATTTTTAAAAAATGGTGCTTTTATTTCATGTAATGATAAGGATAGGTAAACTGATTATTTACGTAGAAAAAAACTTGTCAATTCACGTAAAAAGCGCATGAATTAATTATAAACGAAGCGCAAATTTAGAAATTACGCCTGTTGACAGTTGGTGAGAGTTTTACTCAAGAGATGGCGGTGTACCGGACTGCCGTCGTGCCTACAAAACTGCAAAAGCGTCTCTCGAATTCAAAATGATAAAATATTTGATAATAAATAACTGCAAGAGAATTTCCACCCCAAAAAGCTGTTTTATTTGTAAAGCTTTGCCATTATCCTTGATTGACCTTCACATAATATACAAGTAAAACCTTAGTTTTTCCATCTTTTAGTTTTCACGCGCAGTGCAGTACAGAGATTATGTGTGCATTAGTGTATAGTACTCGAGTGTTTCTATTGGTGCTGGTTGTGATACGGTACCCGGGCGAGATTGCCCTTGACTTGGCTGGTAGTGGGTCGCGACCTCGCGGTACCTGGCCAGACCGCCCTCCCTTCCCGGGCGTGGGGGGGCCGCAGGCAGCCAGGGCGGGGGCGTGGGCGGTGCCACCTGTTGCCCGCTCCCAAGGGCGGCCGACCTAGGCTCTAGAACCGGCTGCGACGGGTTAGGGTTTGACGGCTTCCTTCTGGATTATGTTTTACGAGAACACGTGTAGTGTACGATATCGTTTTTGAGATGTAAATCAATAATTTAGCTACCAAAGATTGCCTCGTTCAAATTATAAAATTGCTTTGCGTTTGATATAATAAAGATTCGACGTTGAATTTAAGTTGTAAGTTATAATTGTATAGACTCGCGATTTTGTGAAATTGAAAGTAGGTAGGTATTCACGTTTTTTAAAGGAATAACCCGCAAAGCCTCTAAGGAGGCTTGTATGCGGGTAGGATAGTAAGGATAGGGAAGGTAAATGTGAAAAATACATCACAAATATCTGGACAAATTGAAAAAAATATTTCTTGAATTTATTTTGCACTATTTTGGCTGGAGTCGATTCCGCGACGCCAGTTTCGCAGTCGAGCGTCTACCCAACTACGCCACGGCGCCTGCTGAAATGTATGTTATTTATCAGAAATATTCGAGGTTTATGGATGAAAGTATACAAGGATGTCGTAGACGCGAGGCACATTTGCAAAGACAAATTAGGTGTAGTTTATAAAAAAATGCCTTTTTTCCTGTTATAATATAGTAATGAACGGGATGATAATGCTCTACTGTCAGCTATATTCACGCGATAGTAGCGTCGCGGTGCCGGCGCCGGCTGCTCGGTAACATTGTAAATTACTATGTAAATGTTATTTTTATATTTTGGTAATACTTAACATCTGTCGTTATGGCGTCTAGCGGTCTAACTTACACGTAAATTGACGTCGTCTATCTTCTCGTAACTCGCGAAGATTAGAGTGGCGCCTGAAACCTGAAGCGTGAACTCGTTTCTCATGTCATGCCTGCTATTTAATTGTCTCGTCCCTTGAAATTCAACTCGTCTACGTGTAATATATTTAAGCACTATGTATTCACTTATTCACGACATATTCTTATAAGACTGTCGGTCATGCTTTGGCTTCAATAGCCGTGACGTTGGCAAATAATACACATATATCGAGCTCTCTGCTGATTTGATAAGATTTGATTTGTTTTTTAATTTATTTTGACGGGGCATTTTGTATATGTACTTATATGTATTTTGAAATATGAATATGTTTATATATATATATATATATATATATATATATATATATATATATATATATATATATATATATATATATATATATATATATATATATATATATATATATATATATATATATATATATATATATATATATATATATAAATATATATATATTTATATATATATATATATATTTAGCCCCACCCTCATCTTACTTAAGGTCAAAATAACGCGACATTCATCGGTATACTAAAGTGCGTTAGGTAAAAATAAGAATGGTGATTGTTTATGGTATAAGGTTTTGACCTATCATTGATTATTGGCTTTTATCATTAGTGTAAAAAAACTTTCACAATAAGTAATCACAATGATTACTGATTTTGATTACCTTTATTGTTGAACTAACTTCATGCGTCGTAATTATAAAATATTATTCACCACAAGCACTAATTTATCAAATGTTGAAACCTATGATATAATTTAGCTTAACCGAGTTTGGATACGATTTTTCCTAGTTTGTATATCACTTGATGCGTATAATATTATACCTGTATATATATATTCCTTACGGACACCTCAGACCTATCGGTTAATGGACGATGCGAGCTGCTTCTAATTGCCTTTCTAAGAAACCTATTCAGATTCATATTCGTTAATATCGTTTGCCAGGTCCCTCTACTAAAAATAAACAGGAAGATGGCAATCTATCGTCTTCTGTAGTAGCTGATTTTAAATCGCAGACTTTTTACTGCGTCAAATAGAATCGACCAATAGAAAGGCAAATTAGATTAATACAAATCATATTTGCAAAGCGTAAACAACATAATTTTTCTATAAATGAGATAAAATTTCTTAATATTATAATTTACCCTTTTCTTCAATTTGTCTTTAATTAAACGAAAAGCAAATTTCTATTAAAAATATCTCGATTTATTTTATCCTGCTGAGGATAGGATACACCGATGGAGGATCCGTTTATTCTAAGCTATTTTTGTAATTTTTGTATATATTGTTGAGAAGCTTTAAGAATTGCACCATAACAGTCGAATAACTCGTCAGATTAACGCGTTTACCTTTATTATATCACTTAATCTAAAACGCAGATATATTTGAAATTTCAAAGGAAATACGTTCATAGAGTTATTTTCCGAAACCCGGGAAGCTCAATTCGTAACATCCGGCTCTTACAACGCGGTCTTTTTGTTCGGTGACTGAAAATTTACAATATATATTTATTAACAAATGATCAGCAAATAACAAAATCATTCTGATAATACGTCATAGCGTGTATACATCTAACCGTCCATTTTGTCAGGTGAAGTTACAGTCTGCATCGTCGACCATATTAAAACCATTTTAATATTGTTTCAAGTAGCGATCATGACAGTCCGGCTGCATAGATCGGTAATATTGCCGTGTAAAATAATTTGCATATTAAATTAATGCGGATTTCCCAACCGATCGACATCGTGAAGATTATGATCCGGTTTCTGGATCCGGTTCCTACAGCCGGTACCTACACCTGGTCTGGAAATAACGTACAAAATATTTTTATTTTTAAACGTTTATTTATCTTATGTCTTTTATCGTGGTATGTTAATGTTTTCTTTATGATTTATGGTAATGAATTCAAAGAAGTATACATCACTTGATACATAGGTGCATTATCTTTTATAATATATCCACGACTTATGGTAGCTACATATATTATGTTATTAAAGGTGTTTATTTTGCACTATGAACTTGTTTACTTACCGTAAGGGGATATTCGCAAACACAGAATTGATTCCACCGGAGAGGTCACATATCTATTCACGCCTGATTTTTTTTAAAGAATGTACCATATATTGGATTTTTTTTGTTGTTTTTTAGTAAAAATATTTTTATAATTTACCTTACCTTTTAAATAACTCTTTTCTTTTCAAAACCATATAATTATTTCGAAGAAAAACTTATTTTTTCAAAGCAAAAACGGTGTTAAAAAAAAACATTTACGTAAAATGTTACCTGGATTTAGAGAAAATCAAGCTGCGTCTTAAAGAATACTGGGCCTCAAGGAACTCATACACACTCAACTCTTCGTAAATATATAATTTATATTCTTAAGGTGTTTGTAATTCACATAAAAAATTAAAAAATAACCATTTACAAGACAATTAATTTAATTTGTTCAGAGGATGTTTAGTATCTTATACCAGCAACCCTTGGCTTCGTTCCAGTTGGGGTGCTTTATGCTAAAGAATCTATTGTACTTTTTCCGTGTTTTTTCTGCTTTGAAATAAATTTTCTCTTATTTATGGCCGAAGTTTAATGGGGATATCACGAAATATACAGACGCGTACAACTTGACAAAATTATTTAATATATGTATTTAATTCACTGTGATTCACAAATGGTATTATTCAAAATAACAGTATACAGTTTATTTTTCCAATATTACATTTATAAGGATACACGTTGCTGTGGATCAGTCTAGTTAAATGGGAAAGAAATAAATAACACAAATAGTAAACATTTCTAATGTGTTATGTTTAATTTCACAATGCTTGCGGGTGTACAATATTTAAGCAGTGGTCAAGAAATACGCTGTCCGCCATTAGCAATGTTTAGTATTGCGTGTGTTGATGTTTTGTTCAACAGATGTCATATAAAAACACACGCGTGTTTGAATCCAACTTAGTGTCAAAATTTTGAAGTAATTATTAAATACAATAAATTAAGAAAATTTAAGATTTTAAACAAACGAATTGATTTACATTTTATTTATATAGATAGATAAAACTTCGCGCGTTTTCGAAAAGAAGGTTGTGCAAAAAAATATGTAGCCTTCGGTAAATAATTTTAGAAGACTTAAGGTTTTGAACAAACTAACAGTTATATTTTTATTTATGGAGATAATAATAATGTCATACACGAAAATTAATCATGCATACTTATGCACTAATATATACACGTACATGGATTGTAATGGATGACGTGTGTGTATTTGTTATTTTTTCATACTTATCCGCAATCAATTGGTGCGTAGGGTACGGCATCGGATAGATGTGGTGTTGACTTGAAAAATAATTGCATGAAGGCATGGTGATCAGTCCTGCACTATCGATTCTTATAAGTTGAATATATTTAATGGATACAGATGACGTAAGTGAGGGAAATCAGGGTCATGCGCATCACTGCTACATGGGAATGGAAATGAAGGATTTAAATAACTACAGATATTTTTTTTTGTAAATGTGTATAAATCTATGTCAGACATGGTATAAAAACAAATGTTTTTTTAATCATTGATTATTATTTAATTAATAAACTAATAAGTAAGACTTCGGGGCAAAAACCACACACGTTACCCTTTTTTCAGAAGACAGTGAAAATCAAATATCTTTGTTATCATATTACATGACATTTTTCACAGCTTATTTAAGGTAAAAAATGACTTTAAAAATTAACAAAGACTTTGTGATCATAGATAAGGATTCTTAAAATGAAAGAAAGTGTAATATTCTGACATATTTGGTTTTTGTTTTCAAATCTTAAGGTCGACCGTTTTACTATTGTTAGTTCTTTAAATCCGTTAACTTTGACAACTTTCGAAGGGTTAATGTCGGAAAATACCTCAGAAAGTTTTATAAACGAGTAAATGTAGTTTTCTTTCAGGCTACAACAATAATAATCTTATGTTTGTACGAAATATTAAGTACGTAGTTATTAATTATTTTTGATATCCATTTATAACTTTAAAAACCTTACAGCTATAGTTACCCTCCAAAAGTTAGGAATTTCAAAGAGGGGATTGATGGTTTTGATTACATACTAATTAGCATGTTAATTTGGGGGAAGGATCAGCATGATAAAATACGTGGAATGAAAATAATTTAAATTTTCTAATTAATGTAAAGGGAAAGCTTTGAATTTCACGTACAGTACATCAATCACGTAGGTACCTAATTGTGAACTGGAAATTAAATTTTGAATTGGATCAATGTACGCGAATAAAGCAATTAAATTTATTTTTTAAATATGCAAATATTTATTCCGTGATTTTTTTTCACGAACCACCTCGCGAATTTAAGGGTGAGACGACTAACCATTGACATTGATTTGAAAAGTTTAAAAGTTTAAATTTTTATGCAGTTTGAACTTTACCTAGAATACAAAAGGAGAATATAAGTGGTTGGTTATAGTGATGTTGCATATTTTAACCACTTTTCAGCCTTGACTTTTTATGCTTCAGTCTTTTACCTTTATAATTCACACTTTTTGCAAAACTTCTACACTTTCTATTATTGATATGTACAAATATTGGTACTCAACAAAATGGCCAGATAACATATTAAATGTACTTTCACAAATATAAAAAAAAACTTATCTTATTTTTTGTAAACTGGAATTCACTATCAATTTTGAGATCAATTGCAACATTCCTTACGAATAATAATGTTTAATAACCAGCAAACACGAGACAGCAATTTCAGCTTCAAACGAACTGTCTACTTTACGTTGTTCTTTAGATAGTACTAATTATAAGAATACAACTTGTTTAACTCGTTTATGGTAGGTACAAAAGTATAAGGAAGTCTAGAAACATTTATTTTTCTTTCTTTTGCACTGCTCATAATTGGTCGTATCACCAATTCTAAAATATTGTATCTACAGAGTTTTATAAAAAACGACAAATAAATAAACTCTTATATAACATATCGCTCACTCCTTTCAAGAACGTCATAAATCAAAAATTGTCAATTTTCAGTTGTACATGTTTTCAGAATGCCCAGAAAATGTACTATATCCCAGTAAAAGCGGCATATTTTTAACTTAATATTTACTCGCTATAGGGCAGAAAATGTGGTTTTTGCATTTTGAAGAAAAGGTATTGTTTAATTATTTTTTTTAATATACTAAATATTTTTCGAATGGAGAAAAAACCTTCAGGTTTTACCTAAAAAGATCTGTTGCACAGTAAAAAGTTCAATAAGTGGCTTGATATTTATTTTTAATACATTGTGTTATATATTTAAACTTTAAAAACGTTCTCCTGAAAAATCAAGTTTTTTGATTTATGACGTTCTTGAAAGGAGTGAGCGATATGTATTGTACAGTGGCGTGCACAGAAAATTAGTTTTAGGGTAGCCAGTAGAGGTAGGTAGTAAGGTAAGTAAGGTACTACTTACTAGGTTAGGCAGTAGAGGTTGGTAGTAAAGTAAGCTAGGTACTACTTACTAGGGTAGGGAGTAGAGGTAAGTAGTAAGGTAAGCTAGGTACTACTTAGTACGGTAGGCGTTTTTATACGAGTATGTCACGCGCGTAAGTTAAGATAGGCACTGCTTTATGCCTATGTGGAATGCACGCCCCTGGTATTGTACATACATACTTAAGTATTATTTGAAAGTTGATCAAGATATATTGAATCGACCTTTATCGCGCGATTCAATTAAAGTATTTTTGATTCGTGCATCATCGCTTAAGAAACGCAAAGATTTGAGTATTTAATGGCGCCTAATTGATTTAGTCAATTCGTTTGAATGTTGGCAGTCAAATCCCGTTCGGGTCTTTCCAATGAAGATTGGTTACCATTCGGCTACTGTTCGGTTAGTTTCAATGGGTGAATTATTAACGTTAATGATAGCCGCTAGTTTTTTTATGGTGCTTTATCATCCTCGGACATCACCATCACCGCTCTGAATATTTGTCATTCTGTCATCCCATTATACTACACCAATGACATAAAATTATATATCAATGACAAATTCATAATTGCTCTTGTGCTTTTTGTTTTTACTTATTTGAGTAAGTGGAATTTATTCGCTGATATTGTTAAAATAATCAATCACTTTAATACATATTTAAAACCCGTATTTTAAAATAGATTCGATTTAATTAAAATTTCTACTTTATACAATTCTCTTGCGTTAGAAAAAGTGGGATATGAGTTTTCCCAATCGTGGTAGGTATGAAATTCTCACTTGAATTCAATCAAATTAAAGGAGCTTCCCCTTACGAACATTTTTATTCATGAGCAGTAATGTGTTTCATTTTTGAAGCGGTTAAAATTTAAGATTCGTGTTGAGATGTCAAATATATTATGTATCGTGGGTATACTGGCAAAAAACGTTAACTCTAAAATCCCTGTTTGAATAATAACCTGTTATTTAAAGCTTTTAGCCTGAATAAAATGCCCGCTATTCAACTAAAAGTTTAATTTACTTTTAAAACCACATAATTATGACATTTCAAACGACTTTTATAGAACGTGCCAGTTATAATTTTGCCAGTTTATAGAACGTTGAAAGCTTAAGAATACTACATCATTAAGTCAAAATTGCATATTTTCAAGTTAAAGTTTTTTGCCGGTACACTTACGATATGACCCTATATCTAAATTTCACTGTTTTAATGCAGGGAATTTTAGTCATCCCTTGCGACTGCCTATTGCTTCCTCTGTCATATACGGATATTTCTTATCTCATATTATTATGTCATATCCTATATTTTCTAATTTGTCATTTCCCAAAGTACGTGAGGTCTTACCACAGGTTGCATTGCAGCTCTAGATTAGGTACTAATTTAGCGTCTGCCCAGTTCTATTCCATGTTTATTTTAACTGAAAGTCAAAAAATGACTTATCTTATTATTTCTTTAATTGTAAAGTACCATTTCTGGTGTTACCGAGTGCGTTTCTCTCCACTGCTCTTTGCTGATATTGGCTGATTGAAAAATCAATATCAGCGTCTCGGTTCTGCAAGGTACTACGCGATAAGGTATTGAGCTTTTAAAAATATGTATTTGTATTGTATTGTAAGACGTATTTCCAAACGCTCCCAATATACGAATACGCACACAGACATGCAGTGTGTAAACGCAGTGTTATCTTGATCGTTAACAGACGAAGGAAAGGTGATCAGGCCTCCACTTCAGGTACCAGTCCAGGGTTATATTGAATAAATATTAGAGTGGAAAATCCCTTATATTTATTTGACCCCACTCTGGGAATCGAATCCGGGACCTCCAGTACGGTAGCCAAGCGTTACGGTAGCCAATTCAGGAGTATAAAACTATAAAATTAAGTAGTAATTGTATAATTTTATACTTATACCTAATTTCAACGTAGACTGCATTTGTACCTTCTCATTAAATGTATATTAATAAGTATGTATGCGTTGAATTTGAATATCTGTTAGTTTGTAATATATTCTATTTAATTTCACAATGTTTGTCTGTGTAGAATATTTAAGCAGATGTCAAGAAGTATGCTGTCCGCCATTAACAATATTAAGTATTGCGTGTGTTGATTTTTGTACTCGTATATTAATACGTACGCCTTGAAATTGAATATATGTTAATTATCGAAATATATATATTTTTTAAATTATATTTGCCATAGAAAAGTGCTTTAGCTGTCGGTTTTTTTAAATCCTTTTTTGTCGTTTCGCACTCTGACTTTGTGCTTCCTTTTTTATTATGTATTTTGACTCGGTGAGTTTTGGTTTATTCGGTGTGTTGTCACGTATGTCTGGTCGCAGGTCCCGTGATGCCCATGGTGGGCGGGCAGCACCAGCAGTCGGGCATGGGCGTGCCCGTGCAGCTGCCGCCCGGCCACATGGTGCAGCAGATCGTGGACGAGGGCGGCAACGTGCGCCACGTGCTCGTGCCGCAGCCGCAGCCGCCGCCGCACCTGCCGCCGCACATGCAGCACCCGCCGCCCCAGCACCCGCCCCAGCACTATGTGAGAGAACCTTTCATTCTATTTAGTTATAGTGATTGTCCTGACGAAGAGACGGGTACGCCTCGAAACTGTAAACAAAAAATCTGCACTATGTAAGAACCTCATATTTTAGTTATGTCCATCCAAACACCAACAAAATGGTTTATCATGCCCTTGTACAGTGTTCTTTTTCTTGCGGAATAATTAGGTGGCAAAAAGCCTTCAATAGCCATATAAAGCCTTTAGAAACAGTACACAAACTTATTATTTAAATTATAATTTAAAAAATTACTTTTCCATCCAACCAATTATTTCAGGAAACTGAACTTTTAGAGCTACGAGAAATGTATTGCCAACGGTGTCTTAACTATGTTTTCATGCGCTAACATTTATTTCCTAAAAATAACTATGGATCTAGCCAAAGAATCGATAGTGTACTAGAAATCCCTTTTTGCAAATCCAGACTCGCGCAAAAACACTAATTTTTCACAGCTCCTAAACTGTTTAATTTATTCCAAATACTATATTTATGATAAATACTATTTTTTGTGTTTTGTTTTTAAAAAAAGAGAAATATTTGTGTTTTAATTATTTACACAAATATTTCAATTTCATACTATTTCTGTGAGCTTAAGCGGCTCATTATTAAAAATAGGTATCAAATTGTGGTAGTATCGAACCGAGAAGCTCTGACTTAAGAGTCCGGGTTACATTAACCACGGGACTACAACCCGGCACAACCCGATTTTTTTAGATTTAAGATTTTGCTTAAATTATTTATTAAAAAAAAACAGATCTAACTATCTTCTAATTTTAATTTACAACTCATATACTTAGTATTAACTTATTGTAAACTTTATTATTTTTTTTTATTTTTGTTTTGTTTTCTTTTAAAATCAAATATTTTTATTCTATATTAGCACTTTTAATCTATTTATTTATATTTATTGGATCTATTGTATTCTTTCCAATACTCTTTATTTTACCCTAAAATAAAATGTATACCCACACAGGTTGTGGGATCATTTTTTGTAATAATAAAATAAAATATTTTTGTACTTGTAATTATATTATATTGTGAAATGCAAAATTCAAATACTCGTAATATAAAGAGGCTGAAATCGACTGCCGATTTAAGTAATAAATCGGTCTCTCTTCACATACTTTACATACGTACATACATGCAACCTCTCTTTGCCATGATTTGATGTTGACACGCGACGGTGACATCTTGCGACTATTTCGCTATGAATTGAATTCACCCTCGCCGTCTAGCGTTTGATTTATTTTAAACTTAAAAACGCTTCTATTTTTCTAAAAAATATTCTTAAAGTTACTTTTAGCTTAACGTAGTTACTGAATTTTCTAACGTAGTTTTATAATTAAGAAAAGTAATTGTCAAAAGCAGGAAAAATGAGATGGAACACGGTTTTTTGCTTCTTCTTATAAAATGTATGATTGACAAATAGACGGGTATGTTTTATTATGTAACAACATGAGCGTTTGACTAAATTGAAAAAAAAAACAACTTTTTTCTGTCTGATTTTTCCGTAGCATAAATAATGTTATTTAAAAACTAGATACCTAATTAATTAGATACTAATTTCTCATTATATTCTAATACTTTGAAACTTAATAGTGCGAAAGCTTATTCATTTCACTTATAATTGCGTTGCTGGAATTTTGTTCATCAACACAAATATGATGATGTATTCAGTCTCAGAAATTTATATAGCCGAAAAGTTTTCTCATTTTATAATCTCTTTTAAGCACCTAATAGCATATATCAAGTTAAATTACGGCTCTAGGAGTACTTAGGTATTTAAACGTAATATGTTATATGATATAACTTAATACTCCCAGCAGAGTTTTCAATGACATTGATATCATATCATGAGAACCCAAGTAAATTATCTTACAGTATGGACGTAAGTTTTCCGACCTTCCTTTGGATAGCTTTAAGATCCTAAGACGTTTTCCTAAATGTTCTCTTTGAAATTTCCGCGCGTAGGCAGAGGCAATTTTGGTAGTTGTAGGTTTTTGCTATATGGGTCCTGAGAACTATGGATGTTGCTTACTCGTGTGTCGTGTTTCTGTCGCGGAACTGGGGATTTTTGTTTCTCCCATATATTTTCATGAATATCAAGCAATATCAAGTCCCCGAGAGTTGTTTGGAATGTTCCTAAATGCCAAAGTACCACCACGGGTGTCATGTTTAATGTAAAGCCATTTTTCATGTTACAAAGGCTATTATGAAAATGTCTCCGCGGGTGGAAAGAAATGACTCGCAACTTGACAGCCGCTTTCGTAGATTAAAATCTGTCGGAAACACATTGAGTCAAGTGCAAGGATGTATGTTATAGTAATACTAGTGTTACGTCCCCTGGTAATTCAATTATTGATTTAAGATTGTTTTTTTTATAGTAATATTTATTACATGTAATGAATAATTTTTTTCTAATAGTACCACGCGTGATATCTGTTATCATATAACCTTTTGCACCGTTAACAGGAAAAAAATGTTATATATACGATTAATCGTTTGTTTACTTAAATTTATGTCATCTTGTTTACAAATAATTTGTTTTTACTGATTAATATTTATACACTTGTGTGACATTCACCATTCTACCCATGTTTGAACATCAATACCAATTATTTTTTTATAATAAATAAATTTTCAAAGTGCATGTAATCGGCTGAATTAAAAAACCAAAAGTGAAAGCAGATAATACCTAAATTGGGATAGGATACAGGAGGCGTTGACCGGGCTATTTTGTTTTGTGTAAAGTTTTCGTTACTAGGTCAAATTTTAACAGGAGTTGTGAATACGCATACTATTCAGTGTGCTAATCCATCTCCATCTCGTTTTAAGAGGTCACTTTGTGTATGCGTCATTTGTAAGGAATTTCTCGAGTATCGAATAAATGGATGTCTCAGTTAAATAAATTCCGGAGTCAAGTACAGTCGAGCAAAAAATTGTTTTATGAGAGAGAATGAAACTTATTTAATCATTGTAATTTTACAATAAACTGGGCCTTGGAGAATGCAAGTCGTTCTCCAAGTCATAAAAATATGTTCATGGCGTTTCTTTAAGGCTTAGATCTCAAGCGTGCAAATCAGGATGCGCTCAGCCGCCCCGAGAGCTGCACGTGTGTTACACTAAATTTAAAAAAATATAATTTCATATATTTTTTTTACCTCCTCACTTTTCAACAAATCTTTTCTTTTCAAAACCGTATAATTTTTTAAAAGAAAAACTCATTTTTTCAATGCAATAACGGTGTTTTAAGAAGAAAAAAAAATCAATCTCGTAAAATGTTATCTGGATTTATAGAAAATTAAATTGCGACTTAACGAATACTGGGCCTTAGCTGGAATGAAGGAAGGTGCCGGGAAAAAAACCTTATTGTAGAACAACTGTTACCACTATTTATGGAGCCAAAGTGTGGCGGAGTGGAGCGGCTGAACTGCACTGCTCTACCTTTTTTTCCCCATACAATGTATCTTGAAAACACTACAGTAAATGTGTAAGAATCCCTTACCCGTATAATTTACCTTGTATTTATGATCAGATACGTATGTATTTAGTAAGGTACTCGTAGAGTTAGACCAAGGCTAGAAGACCGAGCAACATTATCTTCCGTAAGATGCCGCACTTCGGTTCAGGCACGTCCAGCCGTGCCTTCAGCCCGCCGACATGGACCCATCCCCGAAGTGACATTCTACTTGCAGACGCACATGTCCCGTCTCCTCTAACCCTCGTGATCTCGCTTTGTCCTCGACTCTCACAATAATGAGTCAAGCAGTCGGCCGGTCTCGGGTTCCTTATTAGATCATCGTCTGTTGTTTGTGTATCAGATGAATGCCTGAACTGTATACATTTTTTTATTGGCCATTGTGCTCACGTTTTGTATACGTTTCGATTTTTCCAACCGTTATTGCCTTGATTTATTGAGCGTGTTGACAAAATAATAGTAAACCGTTGCTGAAAATCAGCTCGTTAATCAAAATAACCGTTTTCTTAAAGTTATGTGACGTATGATGTATTTTTTCATGTAAAAATATTAATATTATTTTTTGACATCTCAACATACGTGAAGAAGAATATGGAAGACTGGGCATTTACGGGGCTTACGACCGTCATAGGCTGGTTTAAATGATCACTTTACTCACGCGTAAACAACACGTTACAACATTCATCAATTCTACTCATGATTGACAACCATACTATAGGGTCCGCCATCTAAAGTTTTTTTTTTCAACTAGTGCTTATTTCGTGAATGGTAACACTTAGCTCATGTCTGATTTGACAGATAATTAGTTTTATCCTTCCGCTGAGCGAATATGGTTGTGTATACGCTTGAACAACGCTGGAAAATATTGCGACATTACTTTGAAAATCATGGTAATGTTGCAGAATGTGTGCGAAAATTGCGTACGGTTTTTGGAAGAAGAGAAGCACCGTCAGCTCCGTATGTTCGTTATCTTGTGAAAAAAGTGAAAGAAACTGGCATCCTCATCGATAAACCAAAGCGTGAAAAGCCAAAAACAGTGCGTACACCCGAGAATATCGATGTTGTGGCAGAAAGTGTGCGTGAAGCGCCATCAACATCAATTCACCGTCGTTCTCAACAATTGAACATTTCGGAGACATCATTGAGACGAATTTTGCATAAAGACCTTGGTATGACGCCATACAAAGTCCAATTGGTTCAGGAGTTGAAGCCAACTGACCATCCAATGCGTTTTCGCTTCGCTGAGTGGGCCTGCGATCGACTTACAGAAGATGCCGATTTTGCCAAAAAAATCATCTTTTCGGATGAAGCTCATTTTGATCTTGGCGGGTATGTAAACAAGCAAAATTGTCGTATTTGGGGCACAGAAAACCCGCACGCATACATTGAAAAGCCGGTACACCCAAAACGAGTCACTGTTTGGTGCGGATTTTGGTCCAGAGGCATAATTGGGCCATTTTTCTTTGAAAATGAGCAAGGAGTGGCCGTTACAGTCAATGGCGATCGTTATCGGGCCATGTTGAACGGATTTTTGTTCACAAAAATTGAAGAGGAGGATATTGGCAACATTTGGTTTCAACAGGACGGCGCTACGTGCCACACAGCCGAAGCTAGTTAGTTTTTTTTTTATAGCATTTTCAAAAAAAAAAAGTTATTTGGCGGACCCTTTACTTAAATTCTCGAAACTTCTATTTATAATATATTGTTCAAATTCGAAACATAGTGCTTGAATCACTAGAATTTCACTACAGACATCTATGGTGAGATGAAAGAAGCTTTTTATTGAGCAGAAACTCTTTTATTTGTATGTGAGGTGCGAATCCAGGAATTATAATCACATATTATACATGAGAAACGCTAAAAAATATCCGTTTCATTTTATTACTTAGCTTATTTTTTTACCAGTTAATTTATTTACAACATTTTGAGTGTGTCTAAATGCTTGTTTGTTAAATAAATATTTGGTCACACTCAAAATGTAGTACAAATATTAAATTTAGATTCAACCGTAATATAGAAAAATGTAAGTTAAAAATAAAAACCGTAAACAGGGTTGCCTGTAGGCATTGTTTCATCTTCGGGTAAAATATGAAATGTTGTATTTCGAACCCATTAATTGAACATTATATATATCTACGAGCCATTAAAAGTTTTGGATTCTACTCATCTTTTAGGATCATTTTTCTCCATTGGAACAATTGATCAGTTTTGTCTTAAATTTGCCGTCCCTTGTTTGGACGTTTTGCGTTAGTTTCTAGGCGAAGTCGTATAGCGGTATATATTTTTTAATAACTGATTTCGATGTGTATTTATACTTTCACAATGCAGTTTGTTTTGTTATGGTTATTATAATATGTATATGTATTTGATATTCTTAATGACCCCATAATTTTCCCACGCGAGAACATAATTTTACTGCTGTTGGCGGATGACCAGAGAGCCTGATCGACCACATTTCCGCACCTTTTGTTCCGTGCGTTGCACGGTTCAAAAATTATCTCTCGGGCCGAGGTGTTGCCAATAATAATAACAAAATAGCATCAGTGTGCTGCCATTATGTCAAACTCGTTAGGGTTAGTACCTGACACCAAGTACATTTTATAATAATATAATTGGTGCACAGTTACATTTATCTTTATTGAATAATAATCTCTTTCTTCTTCCAACCCTTATCCGCACCTAATGGTGCATAGGGCACTGCATTTTGTAAACGCAGTGTCATCTTCATCCTTAACTCAAGGTGATCAGCCCTCCGCTTCAGGTACCAGTCCAGGGTAATATTGAATAAATACTAGAGATAAAAAAAAATCACTTATGTTTATTTGACCATTCCCATTGGGAATCGAACCCGGGACCTCCAATATGGTAGCCGAGCATGCTGAGGAGCACGGAGCACTACGGAGGCGGACCATTATACTAATAATAATTAGGGATTAATAATACTAATAATAATTTTGGATATTCTATGTAGCGCCATTTTCGTAAAATACTACTTCAAGGGCGCTCTGATTATCTTAAAAATCTGCTACTAAATTAAGGGGAAAAATATGCATTGAAATGGTTTTGTAAAAAATGACGTTTTTAAAAAATTGTAAAAAATTTTTGAAACTAAAATACGTCATTTTTTACAAAAATTTTTTGTAAAAAATGACGTATTTTAGTTTTAAAGATCATTCCACTTGTAGTTTTTCACTGCTGGTGAGAGGAAAGAGCATTCCATGTCATCTGGCCCGCATAGCAAAATAACGCTCGGCAAATTAAATGCGCCGGTTGCGAACTTGTAAGATCACTTTACTTACCCATGGCAGTTGTTCTAGCGGATCGAAGCGTGGGACACTTATCAACTAATTCGTCTAAATCAGGCCTGGCCAACCTAAATTGCACCCCGGGCCGCATCGATGACCTAAAATTTTCCCAAGGGCCGCATACAGATATTAGAAAAAAATTATAACAACGAATTTCATACTCTTATTGATTTTAGTATGATATTAGATTTGAGTATTATAAATTTGAATGCAGAGGTAGTCAGAAAGTTTTTACAATTAGAGTAAGTGTGAAGAAAAAAAACATTACTACGGCCAGATGTGAGAAGAAAACACACATTGAGCCAACAAAAAATGTATTTGTATAGTAGTAAACATTTTGAAATTTTTTAACAATCAAAATTATCAATTAGAACACATAAATCAATCAATATTAACAATTTTATTTTAAATACAACCAATTTGTTATTACAATCAATGGCCTCAGTGCGAGATTTGAGTTTCTTTTCGCTTACTTAATTATTCTAAATCTATCAATGAAGAAGCACACCTTAACTGGTTTTCGAGATTTTTTAAGATTTCTTTAAATTGGCAATGCTGATGAGCGTGCGAACGGATATTATTCAATGCTTTTATAACAACATGCATGACTTAGCTCATCGATAATACTTGAGGGCATAAATTTTGTTGGTGTATCAAACCGTGTATTAGAAATATATTACTGATTTTAAATATATTCTTCATACATGACCGCGGGCTGCGGGCCGCGGGTTGGCCACCCGTGGTTTGTATAGGATTTTTTAGATACTCAAAAGATGAAGTTGAGATGTAAAAATAAAATAATATGAAAAATAACTCCTATAAGTGGAGATAATTCACATTTGTGAACAAGTATTTGGACACACTCAAAATGTTGTACCTCATTTGTTTAGTATGATTTATTGATTTAGCCTTTCAATTTAATATGTTAGTTATTGTACCGATTAACATAAATGTTTACATTTCTAACAAGGCAGCGACATTTTTTAAATGAATTCCTTCAAAGCGCAGAATCTGCATTCGGTTGAACTTATTACTACACGTGTTATTAATTTAACAAAGTAGGTTTTTATATTAGCTTAGGCAATCGATTTTGTTTGTTTGCAGAATTTCTTCGGTTCTAGGTACGAGTTCTCAGAAATCTTGTTACCACAAAAAATGATTGGCTGTTCGATTGAAGTTATATGCTTGATAATATATAATATGTTGTAACTCTTACAAAGCTCTAAATTTCCAAGAAATGTGTGTTAATTAAACAAGCGTCAGTATTTTTTATGTTATTTTTTTAGCAATTTATTTTATGCATTCATACTTGTGCCAAATTGATTTTTTTTGGTCAAGGTTTCATTTTATGGGAAATGCTACTTATATGTTTTTATTTTTTTGACATCTCAGCATAGATGAAGAAGAATATGGAAGTCTGGGCATTTATGGGGCTTACGACCGTCAAAGGCTGGTTTAAGTGTTCACTTGACATACGTATAATATTCACCAATTCTGCCCATGATTAACAACCACACTACTCAAATACATTTAACTTCTAGATATATAAATCAAACTCGAAACATAGTGTTTGTAATTACTAGAATTTCACTAGAGACATCTATGGTCTGATAGAGAAAGAGAAAGAGCGTGTCCAAATACTTGTTAATAACTCCTAATTGGAGATAATCCAGATTTGTGACTTAGTATTTGGACACACTAACAATGTTTATTTATTTATTTTTGTTTATCAAGAAGTGTTGCTTAAAACGACGTCAAAACACCGGAAAGTGTTACTTAGTAGAGCAACAATAATACGATCAGTTATCGGTCTCTTCCCGCTGTCTTATGAGACTTCCGTTTTCTTGTTTCATATAATTGGTTGTGCAGGGTATGATTAGTAAGATTGGAGATAATTATTACCCGCAGCGCTATAATACCGGAAGCAGGAAAATGCCAGTTTTCTCAAAATGGTGTTTCTGTCTATCTAATATTCTTTATTCTTTTCCCATATTCATCTAATTTCCTCCTTGTAAAAATGCACCTTCTCTAATAACTTTCAACCCAAATTCTAGATGAGACATAGTAAACAATTTTAAAGTCTAGAATGAAAATCATTCTACGATAGTTTGTTGCACAGCATGCGTTAATATTTTCTATTGGATTTGGAAGTTTGATCGTATTCAGTTTTGGAAAAGAACTCTACATTTGGCATTTGTGTGCACACGTCCAACCGTGGATTATCCTTTCCCTAATGTAATGTAAGAATTACCTCTTCTTGTAAAAATGCACCTTCTCCAATAACTTTCAAGAAACGTCTGAGACATTACTATATATCATTAGAATCCTAACTGTCCATCCCAAACCTCCTCCCTAAGTTTTTCCCTCTACTTCCTTCCCTACACCCCCTTTATCCTTTGCCTTCCTTATTATAATCAATTTGTAATTATTTTTTTAATGTTTAAGTGTTTACTATCTACCCTCTGATTACAAACAGTTATATATGGTATCAAACGTTTGACCAATATCACTACATACTATATTCTGTTTTTAGTTGGTTGTAAGATATCGCTTTTTAGCAATAAGCCCGCCAATGTACTTATTTCTTTTATATGCATGACGTTTAAATAAATAAATAATTAGCGAAAGTGTAGCACAGAATCGCGTTAGGTATACTTTATCTTGACAGCCTTCTGCAGAGGTACCTACCCGCCCAGACGTGCTGTTGAACCGTTCCCGAAGATTTTAAAGCCAGATTCTCCATGGGCATATATTCATATATTTAGACTTAAAGGGGCCGGCGACTAACAATAAAATTGACGATACGATTTTTACGACACCAATGTTCGCTGGTGCTCATTAATCAGCATCAGTGACGTAAAAGAGGCATTTTGTTTGTAGAAATGCACACATATTTATTTTTTATTGATAAAACGGGCATAAATATGTATCAACACTGGCGGCAGCCACATGACGGATATCATCTTTAATTGTAAAGGCACAAATAAAGATTTTCATTACTCAAAATCATTTTTATGTGTTTAATAATTTTTTTTCATTAAAAAACAAAGTTGGACGATTAATTTTGCGCCACTCTAAATTTGTTTGTATACTGCAGCTGTCTAGTTCACAAATATCAAATATGATTGACGTACTACGCCATTTGCAAAAAAATATAACGTCTTCAGATAGGGTGATTGATTTTGCGCCACCTTGTATTTACCTGAAAATTGTTATTTCGAGGGAAAAAAATATTGTTTACATCGTCAGCGTTGCTACTTGGCAATCTTGGCATAGACTTTATTACAAAACTGTTGGTGCGTACTGATTGGTTATCAGTTAGCATTGTTGGATAATACATATGGCGATATCAGCGGGACGCAACAATAGAGCATATATATTTAATATAGGGTAGACTGGGTACGGTTGAAACAATTTTGCTTATATTGTCCATAGTATTGCTGTTTACAAGTCAAGCGATGATGAAGATGCATTAAATACAAGAGCGTGTTTCTGTCTACTAATGGGAAGTATTATTTCAGTACCCGATGTGTTATTTTTAGTGGCAGATCAAATTTAAAAAATATATCCGATTTGTTTCAACCGTCCCCATACCAGGGGCAGTTGAAACAGTGATTGGGGTCAGTTGAAACACACGCAAATAAATCAATATTTAATATTGTAAGACGTTTTATTCATTATTTATTTTTGTTTTATAAATAATTATGGCACCGCATGACAATATTAATCAGTCTACAGATATGTAATGAACAAAAACAACTAAAAACAATGGCATTTAAAAAAAAAACAAATCGAACGAAAATAATCTGTGAATAAACTAAAACGAAACACTTCTGTCATTTTGATTAGTCATAAATCAAGCGGAAATCTAGCTTTGGGATCATTCCGAGTCGCAATTGTGGCAAACATAGCTAACCACTATTAGACCACTAAAGACCACCTTTTGTGCAGTCTTCTTGAGCCCACAGTTTACAAGTGGTGCACTGTATCCACTTTTCACCGGATCTGCTCTCTGAATACAGTGACAGACAAACAAGACAATAGCACTCGTCCTCTTTTGATGATGATTCCTGTTGCGTATTATGATTATTTTTTCCTTCTACTTTTTCCTCCATCCAATCTTTTCTTCACTAACTTAGTTTTCATCCATTTCAACCTTATTTCATGCTCCTTTCTTATCTCTTCTTTCTCTGTTTTTTTTAGTAGCAAGTATTTTGCAAGCTCCTGCTCCTGCTCTTTATTAAAAACTTCGTTGTGGGGTTCATATCCCATTTTCTTCTTCACCAGATGCACTCGCTTTCGTATATATCTAATGAGCGAACAGTGGTTTAATCCATGCTTTTCCGACGCTTTTCGCAGTGAATCTCCTGCTTTAACCTCCTCATAAGCGTATGTATACCTCGACAAGTCGACCTCCCCTCTCGAAGTCTTTCTTGCGCGTACTCTCGGCATCTAGAAAACAGGAAAACTGAAAAAATATGCTGTTTCAACCGTACCCACAAAAAATGCTTCAACCGTCCCCAACCCCTCCTTTAGGTGGAAAACAGAAAATAGTAATGTTAACAATAATGGCACATTAAAACTAATCACTATATCGTGTTCTACAAGCTTCATTTCAAACACGAAATCATACTCAATAATATCGTTTCAATAGAAACCGTAATAAAAGGAAAATTCTCAGAACAAAAATACTTACTTTTGGTTATCAAAATACAATAGGACCTCCTACAAGCAACTGCACAGTGCGGCGAGCGATGCAACACTGATATTTGTGTTTGAACTTGTTGTCCGCTTTGTTCGTCCCTTGGACCCTTCACCCTACCGCATACGGTTTGCAAGATATTTGCTCTGTTTCAACCGTCCTTTGTTTCAACCGTACCCAGTCTACCCTACCTAGCTATTGCGTGAAAAAATCCGCAAAGGAGAGATAGAGAGTGTATGTGTACTTAAAATTTATTAGGTAAAGATACCGAATATCCGGGAACGAAGGGAAATCAAATGACCCCGGACCTCCGTAAAAGAAAAATCATTAAAAACTAAAAATACTAAATAATCAACTTGCTGGTAATTTTATAGATTACTGCATTTTTCTATGTGCATATTTTCTATTAGTGAAAGTTGACCATACGTTTTTAATTTAATTTTACAGCATTTGATTGTTCCGTTCTTATTCTATCTAGTATTTGTTCATTGTACTACATTATCATTTAATGCTGGGAACAGAGTGAATGGTGCACTAAAATCAGTTTTAGCAAATAAAAATCTATCAGCGGAAGCTAAACTGGTAGTACACAATGGAGTTCTGGTTCCAACTCTTATGTATGGAAGCGAAGCATGGAGTTGGCAAAAGAAGGATGAAAGCAGACTGAATGCAGTCGAAATGCGATCCCTCAGACGAATGTGTGGCAAAACGATGTTTGATAGATGTTCGAATGATGAAATAAGGAAAGAATGTAAGGCTGAGATAAGCATTATCGATAAAATTAAGAAAGGTGTGTTGAGATGGATTGGACATATGGAGCGTATGAGTGAAGAAAGAACGGTTAAACAAATTTATGGGGCGAATGTAGTTGGAAAAAGAAGCAGAGGACGACCGAGGAAAACTTGGCACAATCAGGTATGTCAAATACTTGAAAGCGGCTGGGTCAGGAGTCGTAATAATCGTCGGGTATGTATGAGGAGATGCATGAATGTAGAAGAGGCAAAGAATGTTTGCAAAGACAGAGTGGTGTGGCGTTCGATTTTCTCTGCCTACCCCTGCGGGGAAGCGGCGTGATGGTTAGTTAGTTAGTTAGTTAGTTAATTTCATAAGTATACAATCTTTGAAATAACCATGTTTTAAAAAAAAATTATATAAAAAATTGGTCCAATGTGACCTACACACGTAATATGGTATATGTATTTGGACGGTCGAATGGACGTTTTACATTTAAAAATATATTTCACCACCTGGGTTAGTACGGAAATCAGTTGGTATACCTGTATCTATGAATAATCGAGAGTGTAATTGTTATAACATTCTATGTGTGCTGAATGGTGATGGAACGACGATAATAATTTAATATTAAAATCAGTGTATGTAATAATTTTATTTTTATTTTGATTGTTATCATTATACTATCTACGTATGTACTAACACATCTAGACATTTATCATCGCATGTTAAAATTTAAAATCGATGTTATATAAACATAAATAAATACAGATAGAAAGAAAAAAGTAATTAAAAATACAGTGTTATCCGTACCCCAGAATCATACGGGTGCGTTATATTATTTTTATGTTAAATTACTTAAGTAATTGTTTAAAAATAATTTTAAAATACTTACGGATGCAACAATCATAATCCCTTGGAATCAGTAGGATATAAAAGGACTTGGATTTGTATGGCTTTGGTTTTGGACTTAAATGATCTCCCGAACATTTCATTTTCGAAATTTTATCCTTTAATGACTTATTATTAAATTTATGATTTATTTTTACTTAATGAATTACATGTATTTTTTAAAGACACGTTACATATGTTAGGTCCACGTAATCACTTGTGTACGTTTAATTTAAACAATATGTATTTAATAATGTTACACCTGAATACACAATAATATTTAAGTACTGAAATTGTCGCATGTTACTTTTCATACATTTCAACATTGTTTGTCAAAAACCCTTGTAAAATGTAAAACAAATTTATATATTCATTTTATATTTTCGATCCACGTAAGCAAAACACGCATATTGAATGTCAACAGTAAAAATACATTCCAAACAGATTTGTAAGCCTAAGTCAGTATTAAAAACATTATAAAAATACATAGTTGCGTTGAGCTGAACTCATCCCCAACATCTGTGTCATTTAAATACATAATATGAACATACTATATTCTGTTTTGTAACGCATTTCACTGCAAAGGGTTATTTTATTTATTTTACAATTAGACTCTTTCGGTGTAAGTTTAAAATAACACTGGTTGGTTTATTCAAAAGACGTAAATACAAATTCCCCCAAGAACACAGAACTAACCTTACGAAGACAGAAACCTGGAATAAGGTAATTTAAAATGAAAGACGCGTCAATTAGAAATAAAACGATTTCAGTTATTTTTACACCGTGAAAGACAGCTTTTACTGTACAATACCTATGTAAACTACGATACATAGAAAAATATAAAGATCAACGAACCCAATATCTATTAAGAGTTTTAATAAAACATATTGAATATTAATGAAAAATATTGCATTTTAAAGAATTTATTATCGATATTTATTGCGGCTGGATTTGATGGAAATTTGATCATATGTTGAGCTATTTGAAATTGCATGCTGGAAAGGATTCGTTTACTCTGCACCGATCCTTGGAGTGTATTTTGATCATTCCAATGAATACGAATTTTCCAGATCTTGCGCATTTTTCTTTTGAATAGATTTACTGAAACAAAACGACCTTTTTTACCTAACCGGTTAACACCAATTAACGATATTTGATGAGAAAACCCCATTATGTATTTTTATAATGATGTTTAAGATGAAACTGCAAACGCAACGCTATTTAGATAAAAAAAAATGTAGGAGGCAAAAGAAGTAAAGCTAGCACACATTTAAGTCTACGAAATATTTTTATTTTCACGACAAAAATAGACGAATTGAATATTAAGAATTGAATTGAATATAAGAAAAATGTTAGCATTCCAAAAAATCGTTAAACTCCCCAAGAACTTAGAGAAGAGAACTCTTTTCACAAAACGAACGCGTAAAGTGGACTCAAAATCTATTTGAATTAAATTAATTCGTAATATTTAGGCTTTTAATTTAATATAAAAATATGATACGTTTTTTTCACTTAAGTAAGCACGGTATGTGCTTATAAGCGGGTTATTATAAAAAATTAAAAACATGTTGAGAAGTACTGATTTATTATCAGTAAAGCAGCAGTGTGCGAATAGGTACTTACACCATTTCGCGATTTCTCGTTTGTTTTGATAACAAACCGATGTATACTGCCATTTTCCATTACCAACATTGCCCCGTGGCTAGCAACGTCAGTTCGATCGGGAGTGCCGTTCTGTCAGCTTACGTTTTCTTTGATGAAAACATCAAATAAAATTTCATCGCCGTATAGTGAAAATGACGGATGATTTCGAAATGGATACCAATGACCGTAGGAGGATAACGGTAAACATTGTAAGTGTACGTAAAAAATATTTTTTGAAAATAGTATTCCATACGGAACGCCTTCTTGTTTGTTTACGTGGCGCCATGTTGGCATCAATATGACGTTTGGCGTGCGGTGTTATTTTATTCGTATTACTGTGGCATTTGCAAAAAATATATATGTAAATGAATATATTTCTCCGTTATAACTTTTCAAGTGAGTTTCATCGATTTACTTATCGTGTCTCTTAATGTTTTACAAAAACCCTTATTTCGGTTTTCTGACAAACTTCAAATTCCTGCCCTTACAAATTAATAATCTTACAAATTGCTTATATTTTTTGGCGTCAAATATTATGTCATGAATTGTTTTTTCTTACTATAATTAACATTATTATTACGAATAAGTCATTTTTTTAATTACCTAACGTCCAAGTGACTCAGAAATCTAGCTACGGCTTATGCAACACCGCTTATCATGTCCCTACTCAAGCTTCAACTTTATAAGTTTCATAGCCTATGCCTACTCGTGAGTGGATTTACTCTTTATGTTTAAAGTTATCATAATTTCATGTAATTCATGAGTGAAAATTCAAGGCAAAAACACTCGCAAAAATTCTAGACAAAGAAATAAGTCCTTTATTGGATACCCAATATATAACTTCATATATCTTCCTAACCTCGAGTGGTGATCAAAATGTTATAAATAGTTTAGGTTTAGTTAAGTAACACATTGTTTGCGGGAAACGCTTCAAATTATGTTGGTAGAGAGCGGGAGACGCTTATAAGCGTTCTATTTGCTTACTTTAGGTAGAGTGCGAGACACCAAAAAACATTGTAAAGATCGGAGTTGGGTTTGCGGTTACTTGTGGTTAGGTTGCTTGCGATTAGTATACGACCCTAATTAAAATACTAACTATGGTTGGGGTTGACGAAAAAACTGCCCGCCGACAGTGTGTTAATTTTTAAATTTTTATTTATTTGTATACATTTATTTAAATCACAATTTATACATATTTAGAACTTTTTTTTGCAGAGACCCACCAAGCCACCTTGTGTGTCTTGTCGGTGGAGTATTAGACGTTAATAATTAATATACGTTTTGCTATTATGCCTGATTTCAAAACCCTAAGCCCTTATCTAGACTCCCTCATGTAATTTTTATTTCTTTATAGCAAATATAATCACGCAAAATATTTTGCAAGCAAAGATAAGAGTAATTACTAATGCTTTCAAAATCCCTTCTATTGTTTTTGATAATCAGCATGAGATAACAGCCATGCTTAAAAATTGCAATCAACAATGTCATGTTAGTGTAAGTAAATCATTTAGCAAATGCATTTTTTTTAAATTGTGTTATGGTGCATTTAAAGACTTGCAGTGGACTAGTCCTTCTTTATACTTGATGAATAATTTTATTTAGGGCAACATTATCAACTTTGTACTCACAAACAGCTGTGTTATTTCAAAATTCCCAAATTCTAGATGATACACAGTAAAAATTTTTAAAATAATTAAAGAAAACACTTCGTTTTTTACCACTTGAGTTTAATTATAGACTACATGTTTCAGAAGCTAAACTTCCATCATTCAGGTCTGTATAATAACTAAAATATAAAATATAAAATTGTTCTATAAATAAGGGTAGGGGGGAAAGTAAGGGGAAGGGGTTAGTCAAGGAACGGAGTTTGAAAACAAAGGAAAAATTGAAAGCAATGGCGAAGAATTTTGAAACAATATATTATTTAATAAATTATTATTAGAATTCAGGTTTTTTTGTATTTCTAAATTTTCAAGATAATTCATAATTTGGCCTTTATATGGAACAAGGTGTAATAATTTTAATTTATGGGAGTGAAATGAGTGATTAGTATCTATTATATGATTTGCAAATTCCGAAAAAAAAAAATAAATAAAAATGTCTTACCACAAAGTTAATGCCGAAACAATAAATAAAAAAATTTAAAGCGGGAAGTCTAGAATGAAAATTATTCTACGGTAGTTCGTTGCACTGCATGCTTTGATATTTTCTATTGGATTTGGAAGTTTGATTATATTCAGTTTTGGAAAAGAACTCTACATTTGGCATTTGTGTGCACACGTCCAACCGTGGATCGTGGATCGTGGATCATCCTTTCCCAAATGTAATGTAAGAATTACCTCTCCATGTAAAAAATGTACCTTCTCTTAAAACTTTTAAGAAACGTCTGAGACATTACTATATATCATTAGAATACTAGCTGTCCATCGAACCTCCTCCTTTAGTTTTTCCCTCAACCTCTTTCCCTAAATTCCCTTTTTCATTTGCCTTCCTTATTATTATAAATTTGTAATTTATGTTTTTTTTAAATGTTTAAGTACTATCTACCCTCTAATTGCAAACAGCTATATGTGGTATCAAACGTTTTGACCAATATCACTAGTCTGTTTTTGGTTGGTTAGAAGATATTGCTTTTGAGCAATAAACCCCGCCAATGTACTTATTTAGTTTCTGTACAAATAGTTTAAATAAATAAAAATAAGTAAATAATGTGAATTTTGTCTTTTTTAGGGTCCATCAAACGGTGCAAATGGCCCCCAGCAGTTCTACGGGCCGCCGGGGTACCCCCCTCCGCCCCCCCACTACCACCCCCACGGGCCCACACCCATGGGCCCCCCGCCCCCGCCCTCGCACCTGCACATGGCCTCCCACTCCTACCACCAGGACGCCAGAGCGCAGCGCCAGTACGTGAAGCTTCGCAAGAAACTGGAGCAGAGGCACATCCGCGATGGATTAGGTGAGAGTGAGACAGTGACCACACTATTATCAGAGAGGAAAAAATACTATTTGAGAATAGCATTTAATAGATACATACAGAAATGCGTTAAAAATTATCTACGCTTTAGCCATGATACATTTTATACATTTGTCATAGATTATGCGTGCTTAGGGCGCTTGTCTTCCGTGTAATTTTACCGCCCGGCACGTCAGTAAGCGTTTAAAATGACGATTGGCTTGGATTGGCTTGTGCTTTTGTCCATATTTCTTCGGATCGGTGCGTGAACACGTTGCGCGTAAATTCGATCATGCTAAACTGTCCTAGTTGTTTTCATTTTTCAAAACCGGACTGCCGAACGGTGAAATCCCGTGTAGTGGACAAACGCCCTTAGGGTTAGTAGCTCTCTGGTGATGTGATCAAAGTTTGACTTTGATATTGGAGTGGCCACGTTTACACAATCACAGTAGCGAGGAAAATGACTCGATCAAACACATGACTGCTATAGTTCACAACTTTGAGCATGTTTACGCTTTCAATATTGAAATAAGAAGTGCAACGAGTAGCAAGACAAATCTAAAGATGAGTTGTAAAGAAAGCGCAGATAATATTTGACCTGCAAATTAGTCAGGTCCGGCTCATTCACAGAGATGTACCTAAGATTGATATCTGTTTTTGAGTGACTCGGATAGAGCTGTTACCGAATTCAAATAAAGTATCGCTTAAGAATGAACACCAACATTGTGTTTAATGTATATGTGCAATAGTTCTGTGTGCCAACACGCTGTGAAGGTTAGTTTTTTTTACTGAGGCAAAAAAAGTTTCACAATCGAAATATTTTAAGAACCCCTTTTAAAATTATTTGACCTGGGTAGCGTGCTGCATGACCATACAAACAAAACAACCAAATATCTGTTTCTTTATATTATGGTGATTTATTACAAAATAAACATAGTTCTTGTTATTATTATTCTGCTGTCTTGAGCCTAAACTGCAAAAGCCTAAAAAGTACTTGAAAGTATTTAGAGAAAGTAGCTCCTATTTTACCATTGTGGTAAGTTTGTGCTGTTAGTGTATTTTAGGCTTTAGATATGGTGGTCTGTTCATCTCCGTATCTTCATGTTTCCATTGATGTACGCACAGGGCATAATCTATTTACAGCCATGATCTACATACAGAACGTGATCTGCATACAAGGTGTGACCTACGTACATGCCTTGAGATGAGAAATTTTACCAACGAACAATAGAGATCTGTAATATTTCATTATAGAGTGCTCTAGTTTCCTTGCCGGAGTTCTATTTAAATAAAATCTCCCAAATTGGAGCCCCACTGGGGTTCACTCCGGTTCATTAGAGCCCTGTGTTAACCCCCTAATTCTCCATTTATATTAATTTTACACCATGAAAGTTGACATGTTTTATATGTGTTGCGTGTTAATTTGCAGCATTCAATTCGGGACATAGCACACCGGCCCTATCTCCTCGCAAAGAATTCTCCAACGGCAGCCAGTGGCGGGGCGGGGCCTCCTCGATGGTGGGGGGCACATCCTCCGAGGGGGAGGGTAGCTCCTCTGCCGCCACCTCGGTACAGGGGGACGAGGAGCAGCCGTTGCTCGACTACCTCTCTTCTCTACAGACACCCCATGTATGTCTAGACATTAAACCCAAGTTATGGTACAATTATTTATAACGCAGACTTTGCGAGCATTGCAAATAACAAAGTACACAATATTTGTGACGCTGACATTCCAATACTCTCAGAATTTTCACGTGAATGTAATTGTTTTGTGGCATCTATTGCTTTAGTAATGTAAATCTGTCGATCCATTTTAGGTAAGTTAGGTACTTCTGAATACTTATTTGTTATTTGTCACCTTTCTACTTTTGAGCAATTTCTATGGAATGCAGTAACAAGTGTCACCCGTCTATTTATATGTGTGAAGAATCAAGAGTCTGAAAGAATTTAAAAATAAATGTTTTGTTAATAAGAAGATGTGAATATATATATGATGTAAATTAATTGTTTGTATTAAATGTAATATAAGCTAACTAAAGAAATAAAAATATAAAATGAATGTAGGAGAAGGAACACATTTTTATTTTCATTAAGTTTAACAGTTCAAATCGCTGTGGGCTCTCACTCTCTCATTTGCAGAACTTGTATTGTGGACCACAATACAAGTTCTGCAGATGACCCGAGTCACGCTATCTTTTTAAATTTCAGCTTTCTGTCAGTATAACTAATAAAACTTCCATATGAATGTGTATGAATAAAAGAAACCTTTGTTTACAGACATTAGGTGTTTAAAAAAATGTATTTATACTCGACACAACATTGGCAATCAAATAATTTTATAATGAGATAATGAATCAAAACAATCTTAAAAATAGCAAAATGATGTGTTCATTACTAAACTAGTTCCTAGAATATGAAATAAATAATCTATATTGTTAATTAAATATTTTTTTTCTTCCTTTCAGGTTTCAGATGTAACGGCTCGCAGTGCCCTGGTGCAGTGGAGCCCCCCTCACGTGGATGGACCCCCGCCGCCGTGTGGTGAGCTGCGCTACGAGCTGCTCTTAGGCGACAAGGGACGCTATAAGGCAATTTACAGCGGCCTATCACTCTCTTGCAGGTTTCTATTTTTCCACTAGTCTCGTTAATAACCGATAAAGATTACGATTTGGAGCATATTTATTATTATTATTATAACTACAATCATCTTTTGAATGTTTCAGGGTTCAAGACCTGCGTCCCGGTACAGAATACTCGGTCTGTCTGCAGGCGCATTCGGAAGGTGTGACGGGCGCGGCGTCCAGCGCGGCTGCAGTGTGCACGCCCGCCGCGGAGCCCGCCGCCCCCTCCACGCTGCGCACCGCCCAGCGCACCCGCACCGCGCTGCAGCTGCGCTGGCAGGCGGCCGTCGATAACGGCTCCCCTATTAAGTACTACGTGCTCCAATATGACGAGGGCAAAGGAGGGGACTTCATCGATCTGTGTACCACAAAGCTTCGTCAATATAACCTGCAGAAACTGGAAGGCTCCACCCAATATCGCTTCCGGTTGGCGGCTACTAACGAGGTCGGGCAGAGCCCCTGGAGCGAGGAGGCCGCTTTCTGGACCTGCGGCTCTCCCCCGCCCCCACCCGCGCCGCCCGCTCTCTCTGCTTGCGAGACGCACGCGCTCACCGTCTTCTGGGAGCGGCGCCCGGGGGACGATAGCTTCACTCTACAGATGGAGGATAAGAATAGTCAGCACGGATTCATCGCCGCCTACGAAGGTCAAAATACCGAGACTCGTTGCGAAGGGCTCACTAGATACACCAATTACGTGTTCAGGCTCAGAGCGCAGAATGACGATGGGGGATCTCGATGGTCCGACGAAGTGGCCTACCGCACTCTGCCCGAGAGACCCGGAACGCCCTCTAAGCCGACCGTGAAAGGCAAGAAGCACACGCACTCGTTCAAAGTGCGTTGGGATCCCCCTACGGATAAAGGCGGGACTGACATCCGACTGTACACTCTAGAGCTGAAGTCGGACGGGAAGTATGAGGCGGTGTACGCCGGGCCGGAGCAGGAGGCCACCTGCGACCGGCTGCAGCCTGGGCACACGTACACGGTGCGCGTGGCCTGCACTACGGCGGGGGGCACCAGCGGGTGGTCGGAGGCGTTGAGCGTCACCACGGAGCCCACGGTGCCTGGCCCCTGCCCCCCTCCCTGCCCCGTGGCCGAGCCCCGCCCGACCTCCCTCTCGCTGTGTTGGGACCCGCCTGACTATGATGGCGGTTCCCCCGTGCTAGAATATAACTTGGAGATGATCCAAGAAGAGAACAGTAGACTTGTGTATAAAGGTAGCGAAACAGAATGCACCGTCCATGAACTTTTACCCGGAAGACGATATACCTTCAAGGTTAAGGCCTTTAGCAGAGCCGGCGGAGGGGCTTGGTCCGAACCCCTTGAGATGGTGAGCGGAGCCGCCCCCCCCGATGTCCCGCTGCTGGGCACGCCCGCCGCAAAGTCGCCATTCAGTATCCACGTCGACTGGGAAGAACCCCCCTGTAATGGCGGTTCTATTCTGGAATATATATTAGAAATGAGTTCTCTCACCGAAGATGACGGAAAGACATTTTCTCCCATATTCCACGGTCCTCAAAATAATTTCGATATCAAGAACCTCGTACCTTTTACGGAATATTGTTTCCGCGTATGCGCCCGTAATGTGGCCGGTCGCGGCGAGTGGTCTTCGGTTCGGAGCTTGCGCACTCCGGCCGCCGTGCCCGCTGCACCGCCGGCACTGCGCGCCGAGGCCACCGCGCGAGATGCCCTCGTCACGTGGGAGAAGCCCGACGACAATGGTTCTCCCATCTCTCACTACCGGATAGACGTCGGCGATAAAGTGTTCCTGACCGACGGAGCCGTCGCCGAGTACCGGTGGGAAGATTTGTCTCCGGAGACCACTTACAGGATCAAGATACAAGCCGTTAACGAAATCGGAATAGGGAACTTCTCTCCGACCCTCAAATTTGAGACTCTGCCCCCGCCGCCTCCTCCTCCCGAACTGCAGCTGGTCCAGCGAGGGCACAACTTCCTTAAGCTCAAGTGGGGAGACGGGAAGAACATAGACTTCAAGCAGTACACGGTAGAGATGAGAAGCCCGCGCAGGAAGGAGTTCCAGGTGGTGTACCAGGGTACGGGGCTTTCCTTCCGGGTGAAGAAGCTGAACGAGTGCACGGTGTACAAGTTCCGGGTGTGCGCGTACAGCGACGCGGCCGGGCAGGGCGACTACTCGGAGCCGCAGGAGTGGGACACTGTACCCGCGCCTCCCGCCGCCCCGCGCGCCCCCCGCCTGCTAGAGCAGGTGGACACCTCCAGCCTGGTAGAGTGGGGCCCCCCCAAAGGGGCTCCCGAGGAGCCCCTCATTTATGTACTGCAGTGCTGCAAGTCGAAGGAACAGGAATTCAAAGAGGTAATTTTCACTTACCCGTCATCAATCACCGTGTCTCCTCATTGTCGTTTTAAAAGCACCCAATTTTATATAATTTCTAATGCCATTTGAGATATCATCGGGTTTAAATTATAAAGCGTTAGGGGATTTTCGACATTTTGTTTATTCCTGTTATATCTATAGATTTTGTTACAAAATAAAAACCTCAAATAACAGCTCTCGGTTTGACTTATAGGTGTACAGAGGTCCGGAGATGACCAGGAGGATAGAGGAGCTGGAGGGCGGGTGCGAGTACACGGTGCGCGTGTGCGCAGAGCGCGCGGTGGCTGGCGGCGCGCTGGTGGGCCCGTGGGCGCCCGTCCTGCTGCTGAGTCCGCCGGCGCCAGTGGCAGTGGCCCCGCCCGCGCCTGTGGCGCCACACGCGCCCCGCCGCGCCCCCCGCCGCAGCGCGCCTTCCCTCTGGACCGACAACACCTTGGGGATGGCCGCCGTGGCCTGCTGCATCGCCATAGCCATAGTGCTCGCCGTGGGGGCTGCCAACTTTGTGGATTTGCCCAACTCCGTGTAATGCCACTTCCTATCGCTCTGTGTATATAAGATCCTAGTTGTATCGGGGTATAGATCAATTAAAGGGTAGTTTTACGACTGCCATCTTATGTATTACGCATCTGAATGTTAAAGCTAAATTCTTTACATTGACTTTAAGAATTTCCTACGAGTTTCTACTTGACGTTTTGGAAACGTAACGATTCTTTTTAAATACTAAATTGAAGATATAGTACGATGGATCGTATTTGATACAAATCAGTTAATGTTCATATTTCCACGGTGGTCTCGAACCATTTAGAAAGCAATGTTTACAGTTTAGATATCGTCGTTAAAAGTGAAACTCCCAAGGCTGATTTAAGATAAAGAATTGGTATGAAATTGAATTATTAATATATAAAAATGAATGTTAATCATTTTCATTGATGAAGAACGGTTTTAAAAGGTGTATTTTTTTTAACAAAATTCCTTCATTGAAAACTATCCAACACGCTGGAAGCGGAAAGCAATGTTGTGATCAAAATTGTAGATTAATAAATGTCAATTTGTGTTTTCCTAATATTCCTTAGCTGAAGGAACTAATTAGCTAATTAGTATTACGTGCTAGAATATGAGTAATATGATTACACGTGACAGTTACTGCTTTCCACCCAAAGTAGTATTCTGGTTGAGCGACGCTCTCTTTATGTTGCTGGCAGTTTTCCTTTCTGATATTATGTAATATATATATTTTGATATGACTATGGACCAAAGGCTAGTTGTGTCGGCGAGTGTGCTGAGAAGTGAAGGAGGTTCGGAGAGTTTCCGTTATTGTTAGAAGATACCCACTCCGTAAAACATTTACCTTATGTTTTATTTTTATATCTATACAGGTATACATATATTTGGTGCTAATTGAAATAATTTTATAGCAAAATTCTATCTATTTAAAATTTTAGTTAGGCCGATGGATATAAAATTATTAGGGTATATGCCCGGGGTCGGATAAATGTTGTATTTGTAAATTGTATAGTTGAATTGTTGAGTTTCTAAAGATTTGTAAGTATAGAGTTATATTCGGTTTGGCAAGAAGTAGCTTTACTACTGTAAGTGGAGGGAAGGTGGTGGCGACCGTGTGCAATGTGTAGCCGCCATCTTCCCATGTAGCACTATGAAATACCTCGCTACTGTAAGCGAAGGGAAGGTGGTGGCGACACCTTGCAATGTGTAATCTGTAACCGCCAGCTTCCCGTGTAACACTATGAAATAGTACCCTCGCTACTGTAAGCGGAGGGAAGGTGGGGACGCCCATGTGCAATGTACAGTATGTAATGTGTAATGTGTAACCGCCAACCCTTCCAGGTTCCCATGTAACACTATGAAATAGTACCCTCGTTACTGTAAGTGCAGGGAAGGTGGGGACGACCGTATGCAATGTACAGTATGTAACGTTTAATGTGTAACGTGTAACCGCCAGCTCTTCCAGCTTCCTATGTAACACTATGAAATAGTTTCCAAACATTCCTATACACTAAACATGTTCCATGTAATTATTTTAGTTCACTTTTCTATTGCCTACTCTTTTAAATGTCAATGTACAAAATGCAAAGTGTAATGTGTGCGTATAATAATATATACCTATTATGTCTCGTAAGAAATTTATTTATGGTCTTGTTTGACAACAGATAATTTTATCCTCCAGCATATTCCTAAAGCATACTATGTAAGGAGTGTATCTATGAAATTTCTCCGTGAGATTTTATTTATGTTTGTCAAAAATGTTATTATTTTGAAGTCACCGAATGTATAGTTTTTATATAAAGTTTATTGTGCTTCCAAACATGTCTCCTGAGATGGTACTACGTAGTAAAATGAAACTTTATGTATCTATTAGAGTTGTTCATTTTAAAGATGATATATTTTTTCTATAGTTGGTTTATTTAGGTCGACGACTTTTGTTATTTTTCTATATAATATATATATATTTATATACGTGGTGGCCTAATCGATGTGTTAAATAATTCCCGCTAACCATTTTTCTGCGTACATAATATCTCGGAGGTTGGAAAGCAAATCCATTTGTACAACTTCAAGTTATCAAGTAGTCAAATATAAATGTTGAGTGTTTAAATGTGGTTTTGTGAATATCACTATTCCTATGTTCACATATGTAACCTTATAAACATTAGTTTGCATGTGGGACATTGCCATGAGTTACTACTTACGAATGGTTTGGCATATAAATGTGGTTCTGTTAATATGACTAATCGTATGGCTACACATGTAACCTTTTAAACATGCAGTTTGCATGTGGAATATCGCCATGAGTTACTACTTATGAATGGTTTGGAATATTTGTACACCCATTACTTAGGCAGATATTATATATGAAATATACATATATAAAAATAGATAATATACAATTTATATGAATATACATATATATATGTGAACATCATTATGAATATTAATAAAACAATTATATTTTATGTACTATAATAAGTGTTTATTATTTACTTCAACAAATGTCACATAATTACCTAATGCAAACAGATTGTGCGCTACTTGATATGGAGAATGGCTACACTATACATATTATTTGATTACAAACATTTGGGAATTTAATATTCCAAACAAACTCTGGGCAGTCTTATGTGGTTTGAAGGGATTGAAATAAAATCCTAATATTTCAAATATCAAACTTCGAGGCTCATATCTGGAAAGTATTATTAACCTCTCGGTGAGTGAATAATTGCCAATTCAACTATCTGCAAGTATGTTTACATAAATAACAAAAAAAATGTATAAATGTATTATATGTATTATATGTATTATATATATAATATATATATATATATATATACATATATATATATATATATATATATATATATATATATATATATATATATATATATATATATAATATTATTTTATTTAAATAGTAAGTATCACTGATACCTACAAGTATTTCAAGAAATTAGCGAAACAGTCCGCAGATGTCACAATACAATAAAATTAAGAGTACTTAAATTATGAGCGCAATTGTAACATCTTCCTTGCTACTAATTTTGGATGGACAATGGTTTTGGTCGGCAATTCGGTTGGCTTAATCCATACTCTCAGAGAGATCAAGAACTGATTCGGCAGTACAGCAACAGCGGTGTTTTACATGAATTCAACACTCCTATGTGACAAAAAAGGTTATATCGCTCACTCCTTTCAAGAACGTCATAAATCAAAAATCATCAATTTTCAGTTGTGCATGTTTTCAGAATGCTCAGAAAATGTACTATATCCCAGCAAAAGCGGCATATTTTTTACTTAATATTTACCCGCTACAGGGCAGAATGTGTTGTTTTTGCATTTTGAAGAAAAGGTATTGTTTAATTATTTTTTTAAATTTACTAAATATTTTTCAAATGGAGAAAAAACCTTCAGGTTTTACCTAAAAAGATCTGTTTCACAGAAAAAAGTTCAATAAGTGGCTTGATATTTATTTTAAATACATTGTATTATATTTTAAAACTTTAAAAACGTTCTCCTGAAAAATGAAGTTTTTTGATTTAAGACGTTCTTGAAAGGAGTGAGCGATATGTATTTATTTTTGGGCAATTTAACCTGTCCAGTAAAACACAGATTAGGAATCTACAATCGTTTTGTTTAAATCTGCCTTGGTCTTATAAACACGTTGGATTGTGGCAGAAGAGGATCAGTTTTTTAAAAAGTAATTACATAATTGACTAATAGTATCAAAATTGATTTGTTTTTACCATTAATTATATTGCTCCTCGGGGCTATAAATACAATATTTACAGAAAACAATTTACGAAAAGACTTTGCAAGATTCCACATTCTCGCTCTCGAAGGGGGAGAAATCCTGGATAAAGTGTCCGTCAGGGCCAAAGGATATGGCACTAACACACCCCACGAAGTTGGATTTGTATAGTCCTCTAGTGTAGCTGTTCGTGGAAATGTTTAATGGAAAACCACCTAAAATGTTAAATAGGTACATATTATTAATAATTACAAAAGTAAAATACTTTTCAATTATGCAAATAACTCTTTAATAAGAGATCTCTCCAGACCGATACTGACACTTTTTTTATACATACGTATATCGCTCACTCCTTTCAAGAACGTCATAAATCAAAAATCGTCAATTTTCAGTTGAGCATATTTTCGGAATGCCCAAAAAATGTACTATATCCCAGAAAAAGAGGCATATTTTTAACTTAATATTTACCCGCTACATGGCAGAAAGAGTTGTTTTTGCATTTTGAAGAAAAGGTATTGTTTAATTATTTTTTGAAATAATATAAATATTTTTCAAATGGAGAAAAAATCTTCAGGTTTTACCTAAAAAGATCTGTTGCGTAGTAAAAAGTTCAATAAGTGGCTAGATATTTATTTTTAAAACATTGTATTATATTTTTAAACTTTAAAAACGGTCTCCTGAAAAATCAAGTTTTTTGATTTATGACGTTCTTGAAAGGAGTGGGCGATATGTAAAGATGAATGTAACAAAAAGGGCCCATACAAAATGTATGGGCTTGTGGCCAAAAATAATTTTATTATAGTGCAGTATAAAGTAGGAAATCAGTGTACAGTACACCCCCCTTGTATTAGTTGAGATAGGTACCCTTTTATCGGAGGAAAAGTTACAAGGGGTTAATGTTTTTAAACTTTATTTTTACATTTTATCCAGCGGAAATGACTGAAACGAGTCATTATTAAATTAAAATCCAATTTTAAAACATTTACCCCCTATATCATTCTCTCGGAACATATCTTAACGTTATAGAGGGTTTTACTGTATGTGTACAGTCATTTTATATGCTTGATTCTGATATTTTGATAAGCCCTTCTTTCTGTGAATAGTAATAAATATTTAGATTACTTGCGCAAAAAAAATCCAATTAGGTGCTTGTAAATAAATAAATTGCCTAGTAGTGGAGCCTTTACAAATGGCATTGAGTTGAATGCACCGTAAAATAAAATTATGGTTTGTCAATATACTCTAAGTTTCATTCAAAATTAATTGAACGGTGTGGAAACAGAATAGTTACTATGCTCCTTTCTACCTTTCTATGTTTGTGTCAAAATCACGAACCACAACCTGAGAAATCAGTAAATAAAAATATAGTTAACTACCCCATAATGCAGAATTTTCTCTCGTGATTTTTTGAAAATATAAAGAAATCTGTTTCAGACTTGTTATGACAAAGTCCATAAGTATTTTTTGTTTCGTCGTAACGTAACACGTTATGATGCGAGCATTCAGGCAGTCAGTACACCTAGCCGAGCGCTTCATCCATAGTTTCGGATGCTCGGTGATGCTCGCCACGAGCGATGTTACGTCGTTATGTCACGACGAAATGCTCCGGTCAGTCTCCACCTTTATAACAATTTACGCGTATATAAGTTTTGACAATGGTTTTGAAAAGCAACAGCTTGTTGCATATCCTTTTTGACGGCGTTCATTGAAAAAAATCAGTAATTCATAACAATTTTATTACCTATGAACAGTGTGATATCAGAATTCTTCATTTCATATTTGCCACCGTATTCCTCGTACACTTTCTTATTATCCGTTACCAGCGTAATATTCCCAGGTGTGATGTCCAGCTGCAAGGTATGCCAGTCTCCGTTGGAGAGTTTCCCGGCCTGCAGGGCCTTGATGACCACAGTGTCACTAGAAGCTTGGTGGGGCCAGTTATGCATTTTGTCATTCACTGCCATCTCGTTTACTGTCCTCCGTCGAGATGGCTTTAGTAAAGTCCAACTTAGTTTCAAATATCCTCCCTCCAGACCGATACTGACAATTTTTTTATTTTCCTGTAATCAAAAATGTAGATACTTTACCATCTTACGTATTTAAATCTGTGTGAGGAGTGTTGCTTTTGGTTTTATTTCTCATGGCTACCAACCAAACTGTGATGTGCACATAGGTAACCTAATAATAAGTTATGTTTATTTCTACTTCATCATCCACTTTGACCTCATTTGTCATGGCATTTATCTTGTTTTACAGTAAAATATGTAATCCAAAGTATTATTTTTATATTGACCTTGACATGCATAAAGCACTATTAGATCAACGTCTGCTTAGAGAAAATACCACATTTAAAAAGGAAGAAAATATAGATTTGGCAGATTGAAATCATATATTTGGAAAAGACCAAAGAGAAAGTACTACTAAATTATAGCTGATTTTCGTCCTAATGTGTCTGGACATGTTATTTTTTTAGTAGGGATTGTAATTATTATTCACCTTGATGACATTAATATATCGGGATACCGTTCTCAAAACACTGTTATTGATGGATCTTTTAGATAAATTGTCCCAACGGAATATCTGGTAAATATGGCCGTATACTAAACGTATATAAATATTTACTTACAATTTCACCCCACAGTAGTAGACCGTCTGGTTTAGCAGTAGTAAAGTTTATGTAGATGTTGCTTATACTTCTTCTTAATTTGTATTTTTCTAGTACTTTCGGTTTTTCTGTTTTCTTGAGTTTGGTTTCGTCAATAACCATGAAACTGTTCCCACTAAATTGAGGTGTTCCCATTTTTAATTCTGTAATTAAATATCGTAAAACTTAAAAAGAAGTGTCAAACTTTATTGGAAAAAATATTACTTTTTAACCCCCGATTGCACCAATGGTGTAAAGAGCGTGTGCTCTTTACACCATTTGGTGCAATCGGGAGTCGGTGCAATGGAGTCATTGGATTTAAATGGTGTTATTTTCAACATTTTGAGTGTGTCCAAATACTTGTTCACAAAATCTGGATTATCTCCAATTACAGGAGTTATTTTCATATTATTTTTTGACATCTCATCAAAGATGAAGAAGAATATGGAAGTCTGGGCATTTACGGGGCTTACGACCGTCATAGGCTGGTTTGAGTGATCACTTTACACACGTGTAACATTCACCAATTCTACCCATTATTGACAACCACACTACTCAAATTCTTGGAAGTTCTATATATATGAACCAATTTAGAAACCTTGTTCATGAATCACTAAAACTTCACTAGAGACATCTATTGGTGAGATGTAAAGAAGCTTTTTTTTTTATTAAGCAGAAACTCTTATATTAGTATGTGAGATCCGAATCCCGGATTATAATCACACACATGAGAAACGCCAGAAAATACCATTTTCATTTTTATTATTAAGCTTATAATTTGACCAGATAATTTATTTACAACATGTTGTAAATAAATTATCTGGTCAAATTATAAGCTTAATAATAAAAATGAAAATGGTATTTTCTGGCGTTTCTCATGTGTGTGATTATAATCCGGGATTCGGATCTCACATACTAATATAAGAGTTTCTGCTTAATAAAAAAAGCTTATTTACATCTCACCAATAGATGTCTCTAGTGAAGTTTTAGTGATTCATGAACAAGGTTTCTAAATGGGTTCATATATATAGAACTTCCAAGAATTTGAGTAGTGTGGTTGTCAATAATGGGTAGAATTGGTGAATGTTACACGTGTGTAAAGTGATCACTCAAACCAGCCTATGACGGTCGTAAGCCCCGTAAATGCCCAGACTTCCATATTCTTCTTCATCTTTGATGAGGTGTTATTTTGTTTGCTTATCATGTAATTCATGTGAAAGTAAAATGATGAAGCTCAGGGCTCTGGATTTTGGTTCTAAGTCTAGAATATACATATTTGATGAGATACAAATGATATAAGCTCAGGTTGAAGGACATTACTGCTATATGGGAAAGAAAATGCATGAGGGTTAGTAGGTAGGAAAAGGAAAATAGCATACCCATACTCGTAGTAGCTTTTATAACTTGGACACTCCTTGTAACTAATAATTAGGAAATACTTTTTTTTTAATCTTCACCCACACATAACGGGGGATGGGACACTACATCATATTGATGTAGTGTTAACTTGATTATTGATTTCATGAAAACAATGTGATCAATGAATTCTGTGTTTCAGGTACCAGTAATTAATATAGAGCAAAAAAATTGGTTATTTTTATTCTGACACCTCTGACAATTGAACTCAGGACCCCTAACATGGTTCAACATCTATCCTCTACACTACGAATACGTATTAAAATAAAATTTAAAAAATATTTAATAGTGATTTCAGTCTTGAATAGTAGTCTTTTTGATTGTTTGATTTATGTTTGATTATTTATTTTTTAATTCTCACGATTTTGGCAGAAGTGTCCAATCCAGCCTGTGGGACAGATGCACCGCCCTTGCGCGCACCGTCCCCTATGGCAGCTTCCCTCTGTGCACGGTACGGCGTGCATGCAGCGCTCTCCGGTGAACAGAGATGCGCACACGCAGTGAGCCACGCCGAGGCTGTCGGCTCGTGGCCGGTCTATGTAGCATGTGCCCCCGTTCCAGCAAACGTCTCCCCCACACACGTCACCATCACAGTCCTCCACGTTACGTGAAACTAGAGATAAAAAAAAAACACATTTACAATATTACCTTGCGGCAATCAATAACACGTACATATATGTAATACGTGCAATTTTACACAGTGTGTAATTTAAAATATATAAATGAATAATTTAATAAGTGAGTAATTTTAAATATAATGTTAGTTAATGGAAAATTCTATGTTTTGTACTCACCTGCAATATTTTTTATATTCAGGGGAATTGGTTGAGAATTCAGAATTAGTTTCCTGATGCATCCTGTAAAATACATAGGCGGTCCCGACATTACATCGGAAGGCAGAGTCGAGAGATCTTTTGCTCCACCTAAAATTTAAAAATAAAAACATTTTCACAATAAAAATGTATATACTGAATGTTTTAGAGTTGATTTGATAAATACATACATATTTGTATTCTCATGATAATGATAAGAAGTGATATATAATAATATAGATAATAATGATATCAAGTTGTGGTAGAGGGCTTGGGGATTGAGACATTAAACATGACTACGACCTGACCCAAATTGTATGAGAATATTTTCAGTCTGAACCCAAACTCTGTTACTGAAATCAGTATGGTTACAAAATATCTGACCTTATTTGATCTGTCTGAAAATACTGAGAGTTGATAGATTGTTATAATCACTATTGGAACGAAGGATAGGAATGGAGATGAGAAATATATTATGGAATTCATTTTGCAATTGGTGAAATCCTTGATACCAGTTTTACAGTTCAGTGTCTGCCCAACTACGCTACGGAGACTGTCGTAATATAAATTGAGAAGTAATCTAAATATAATTCAATGAAGCACAGAGTAATTTTATTATCCATAGTAGTGATATTTTTAGGAATATTGCAAACTGCATTGTTCATTCTGTCCATTCTGAGCCCTGGCTAAAGGTTAAACAAAATTACCGATAAGCACAGATGTGTTGAAGGAGCTGAAGGAGTGATGCGTAGCGAGAGTGTCTGTAGTCATGGTGCCATCCACCCAGAGAAAGAGGCGGCGCCCGTAGCGTCCTGCACGCACCGAATGCCACGCTCCAAGAGACAGCACTAGCCCACTGCGTAGCACCACCACCACGCGGCCTTGTGGACGGACTCCCCACTCCAGACCTGGTGATAAACCAGAAGATAAGACAGAAGTCATAATATTAAAATACTGGTAGCCCTTAGGCTACCAGTATTTTAGTGCTTACATCAATGCGGAGAAAGAAAATGAAATTGAAGAAAAATATTTATTCAGTGGTTTGAATTTGATTAATTGGACATAATCAAATCGTTGTATAGCTATATTGTTACAATTTTTTTATGGCAACTATAAAGGGACTGGGGACAGCAACGAGAAGTTACTGTCGGTTTACTGTAAGGATAGAAAAGCGCAAGATTACAAAACGTCTTCGGAAGCTAAATATACATCACATATCCCCCTGTATTTAATTTGCGATAAAATTTCTAGCGATAGAAATGCAAATAGCTTATCGATAAACATTGAGTATACAATTGGACAATGAGGTCATCCCTTTATAAACATAATCAAGCATAGATTTTGGAAATATTTGAGTAGAAAATAGCATTCTGTACTAAACATGGATCATTGCAAAATGTCATTTTCAGAAAAAACAATACTTATGAATACATATATCATTAGTAATATGTAAAACCAAAAAGATTTTTTCATTTTTTTTTCAAACCTTTTCACTATATGGGTCATATTTTTGTAATCTTTTCATGTTTTAATAATTTGTTGTTTTAATAATTTCAATAAAAAGATAGCATAAATTACATTATTTTATTTCTCGGGTGGGTTCAGAAAGTAAGTGTTGTCAGTAATGAGAAATGTTCTTAAAGATACTAAAAATAGAATTTAGTAGTGTTTTCATTAAAGAGTTATGTACCAGCCCATCTGTACTCCAGTAAACCTCCTTGGAGTGATAAGGAAACAAAGCATCCATCGTGTGTTTCCGTGTAAAACAATAAGCCTTTTGGATGTGCTGGACGCACTTCGAAATCCAAACTGAAGTGTATGTCACCCATTGGCATAGACACTAGCTTTACATATGAACGGGTTCCAGAAAACGATACATCAGATAAATCAACATCTGCAAAATAAAACAACACAGAATTATATTTTTTGAAATTCATTCATTCACTAGGGCAAAAGAAAAATATTCAAAGAAAAGAATATGGTTGTGAAATAAGTATTTTCATACTAAATATCTTGGGTATACTGGCAAAAAACGTTAACTCGAAAATATGCAATTTTGACTTACTGATGTATATTACAAAATTTTCAATGTTCTATAAACTGGCTAAATACACTAAGTAGTTGGAAATGTCATATATACATGGTTTTAAAAGTAAATTCAACTTCAACTTTAATAGCGGGTATTTTGTTCAAGCTTTAAATAACAGGGATTATTCAAACAATGATTTAAGAGTTTTTTGCCAGTATACTTACAAAATATTATTTGGACAAATTATCTGTTTTTTTTTTTACAAACTAACTATGGCATTAAGTGGTATCCACTTTTTCACAAGTGAAATGCTTTATTTAGCTTCTTGGAGTTCTTCTATAATTATCATAAATGTTCATTAATTTCAGTTTTATTATAATTAGAAAAAAATGTAATTCTAATTTTTAATATAAACCTCCAATAATTCTAAATGTGAAAAATTATTATTCAAAATGAAATTACAAGAACAGAGAAAATTTTCTTTCAAATTTGGTAATTTGAAATACTTTTTTGAATATTAAACCATTTGATTTTTAATTAACAAGCTTTAACTATAATAATAACAGAATTTGGCCATCTTGAGAGTCAGAAAATGATGATAATAATGTCATACAATTACCTTTCTCACAAAAGATTCCAGTTTTACCCAATGGACAATCACATTGATATCCAGTGACTATGGGGACGCAAGTGGCTCCATTAGAGCAGTTATGAGCACCCGTATCACAAGGGTTACGTTCGTTACTGCACAGAGGTCCGAAAAATCCATCACCACATAAACAGCTGTGAAATCATAATAATATTCTTGTACCCGGCTCAAATATACATTATTTTTAATGTTTGTTTTAATGTTAAGGGATTTTTAGTTATAAACATACCTGTAACTTGCAGAGTGGTGCAAACAGGCCCCACCATTATTGCATAGCATCGGGTGGCACTGAGTGACACTGCACTGGCCTACAGCTCGTCCCTTGATGGGGGCCCAAGGAACCCCCGCTCCGCCCCCTCCTCGTAACCAGAGGTCAAAGATACATCCAGAGAACCCCCCGTGAAGAGGAAGGTCGTGTGGCAATTGTGAGAAATTGGCGGACTCGTGACCTCCTAAAAAATTGATAATGATAAAATTACCTATTCATACTTTACATCAGTGCTTTTCAAGAATTAATTGTTAATTATATAAATGAGAATTTTAGTCCAGGGTATATTATATGTCTTCTTTTATTTGACTTAGAACATCACATCAGATCGATGCGGTGTCAACTTAATCATTAATTATATGAAGGCAAGGTGATGAGCCCTGTGCTTAAAATTCTTGGATAAATCTATCCTTAAGGAGAGGAGTATATCTGAAGGGATACATATGAAGAAAGCAAAGGAGCACATTGAGAAGGAACTCACTCCTCAGATAAAATTACTTGCTGACATTTTAAAAGATTGTTTCATTTCTTTTACAAATGTACATACCTAAATATAGCAGCGGTACAACATTTAGCAGATGAAGGTTTCCTGGAGCATTCCCGGTAATATTAGGCATTGTATCTACAGAAAGCCATGCTGACCGCCCGAGTCTACCAATCCTTATAGTGTGTGGACGGTTTCCGCGGGCTAGTACGGGACGTGATGTAAATATCCTTCGTGGACCTACAAGTCAAGTTGTTTATTTCATTAATCTTTAAGTATGCCTGTATTTAGTGTGGATAACTTAAAGATGCATAAGCAAATACCATTTCCCAAATTCCAGGTCAGCATTATATATCCCTTTACAAATGTTACAGCCAAGTGATCACTCTTCGGATCATGTAAGCCACCTTGCCCCAAGAAGGCCAATAGGGCTATCTGATCCATGTCATGCGGTTTGATCTTAAAATGCATTTCTAAATCGTGAGAGATTAGTTGTAAAGGTAAGGGATAGGCGGCAAATGATGATAGCCCCCCCACCATAGGAGAGAAGGATGGTTGAGCTATGTCTAAATCTGAAATCAACATCATTATCAGTAAAAGCTCATTAATTTGTATTTTGCTACAATTCGAAATTGTTATCCCATCAATGGTTTTTCATACAAAATTTGAAATTTGTAAAAAAAAATATATAAAGTTTGAAACTCGAAAATATATTTCTATCGAAATTCGAAATGAAATTGGGACGAAAAAAAAAAAACAATCAAATACTTAATTTTTTTTATTTGAATTCATATTTTTGATTTCATCTACTGTTTTTTTCGACATTTCAAATATGACAGTTAATATTTATTTTGACAATGTTTTTTTTTGTCAAAGGGCGTTTGTCCACTACACGGAATTACACGGAATTCTGACAACCGGCATGTCAGTTAGTGTTTTAAAACGATGATTGGCTTGGATTGGCTTCTGCTTTTGTATATTTTTCTTCGGATCGGAGCTCTTGATCGGTGCTTGAACACGTTAACTACACAGTCGTAGTCACTTTCATTTTTCAAAACCGGACTGCCAGAGGATAAAATTCCGGGTAGTGGACAAGCGCCCTATGCATGTGTTTTTGTAAAAAAAATGGTTAGAAAAATCTTACTGTGTTCACAGAAGAGTCCGTGTTTTCCCAAAGGACATAAACACAAAAATCCACTTCCTGGATGTCGTACGCACGTTCCACCAAACTGACAAGGATTTGTGCTACATACAGATTCTGTGCAGTCGTCACCCAAGTATCTAGGAAAAAATAATGCAGAAGAATGAATATTTATGAATAATCTTTTATTTTTGGTCCACATTGTTACTAAAGTAATGTAGTCTTACCCATTGCCACAGTTGCATCTCCAATGATCACCAACATCATTACAAGTTCCACCATTGCTACAAGGATTAGAGAGACAAGCCAAGGAAGAGCATTCCTTTATTTCAAATCCATCAACTGCGTCCTTAAAAATATGCCTCGGTTTCCCATCTATCTACAATATACATAACATGGGATACAAGTATTAAAAAACAAAATGAAATATATCTTCAGGTATTTGAGTTTACAAAACATATTTCTAAATATGTAATTTGGAACACTTACTTGCAGTCTCAACATACAGCCAGTGAAGGAGGCTATATTAGCGGGAGAATGATCTACTATTCCGAATCCATCAGCTACTGCTCCAAGATGCAGCCAAGAGTTCTTATCAGGTGGATAGGATGAGGGAGCTGCCAACTGACCACCGCTCATAGCGAGGGTGTCATTGATATGCAATGAGGCATTGCAATGTCTCCTCCTATCTGTTAGTTCTAATCTGATAAAGGAATATAAAACATACAAAATACATATATGTTTATTCATATGAGATTCTTGTAAATCATAATAATGATTTTGCTAAAACTTACATTGCTTTTATTCTCAGTTCATGTCCATTATTCACCGGTACTTCCAGTTCACTTAGTAGCATAGTTTGATATCCGCAAGAGAATTTGAACTTTAAAAGTCCATTTTGCATATATAAACATATATAAGTATCCTGGCCGATGTTGGCATAGAGAATTAATCCTTCAGACGATAGTGTTCTCGCTCTTAATTGAACTGTTATCCCGGTGAGATTGTATAGTTTGTGTGTCAAATATGAATCGCCACTGAATGCAGCTGATGCAATTCCTAAAACGTGTTCGCAAATTGGGCCATCAAAGTCGAACTTGCAGACGCACTGAAAAAATCATGTTTTAGTAAATTTATATAACCAAACAATCACAAGGATCAGAGGGTATTATTAAAGTTAAAACATACCTTAGGACCTTCTGTTGAATGAATGCAAACGCCTCCATTAAGACAACCTAGCTTTATACAATCAGAATCCAAGGATTTAACAGTAGTGTATTCAACATCTTGATTGGTAGATTCATAAGTTGTTAATGATGATGGTGTCGAAGGCATTTCGGTAAATAGTGATGACATTCCATGAGTAGTTTCTCCATCAAAAGTAACTGTGGTGTCGTCAAAGAAAACAGTACTCCGCCCTGTCAATGATACTGTTGTGAAATCTGCAGATTCTGCGTCGCTAACTGAAGTTCTTTCAGTCTTCATATCATCAGGTATAAAAACTTTGGTGAATTGGGTTTCACTGACAATAACTGAACTGCCTTCTGTTGAAAATCCCATTTTGTCACTTTCATCGGTGACAAACTGTTTTTCACTTGTAGCTATTCCACTATCATGAGTAGTTTCTGATTCTGTTACTTGATCTGTATAATATTTTTCAGGTTGAGTTGTTAAAATAATATCAGTTTCAGAAACAAGTGATCTTTCATCAATTTCCGTCGAAGAATCAAATGGCCTTGAATGAGTTGTCTGTATTACAGTTGAATCAGTAGCAGTGTAATCAAATGTTAAGGAGGATTGGGTAATGCTTTGGTTTGAATAAGGCGGAGATACACTTGATTCTTCAGATGATGCAAAGCCAGTAGAAAATACATCCCACGGCTCAGATGATAATTTGATTACCTCTGTGGAAACTGATTCTGAGGTTGGTATATCTGTAGGTGATAATGACGAAAAACTTATAGTATTATTATTATTATCTAAAGTTGATAAGGTGGTTTGGTCCCATGAGAATATTGGCACACTAGTTTCAGTATCTCGGCTCGTGTACATCATTGTCGTTTGATAAAAGGAAGTCAAATCTTCAATAACTGTCGTTTCTTCACTTAATGTTGATAAAGAAAATCCGCCTGGTCCAATGGAATGTACATCTATTTGTGTGGAAGCAGAAACAGAGGTCGAAGGATATACTTCAGTAGGGACTGTTGGAGCTATGTATTCACAGTTCAATTGATCATCATCTAATATAAGACACTCGCAAAGTATTCCTGTTAACATTGGAGGACACGAGCAAGTAAAATTGTCTACTCCATCAATACAAGTTCCACCATTCATGCACCTGTAATAAAGTTTATTCATATACATAATTATATTATGTGTTTTATGGTGCAGAATTGAAATTAAGTGATTTCATGGTAGTGTTTCCGCTCTCTACATCTTGCTTTTTATTTTTTAGGTGATTACTAACCGCCGGTTAAAAAAAAACGTATTTTTAATAGAATAAACATGATATTTACAGTAAGATAGTGCATTAGGGCAAGTCAAGGGGGTCTAAACTCATAATCTTATTCTCTTTCCATTATTTTAATATAAATATATTTTTATACATATATTTTTGTGTGTAGTATATACATATATACGAGTATACTCATAAATATATATATATATATATATATATATATATATATATATATATATATATATACTCATAATATATATATATATATATATATATATATATATATATATATATATATATATATATATATATATATATATATATATATATATATATATATATATATATATATATATATATATATATATGTATATATATATATATATATATATGTATATATATATATATATATATATATATATATATATATATATATATATATATATATATATATATATATATATATACATATACTCATGTATATGTCATATGGACCTTAGAGGCTCTGCACTCTTCACCTCTAGGTTTGGAATAAATGTTAAATAATAATAATTAATACTGTTTAAAATGTCCTCCTCCGTAGTGTAATGGTCAGCACGCTCGGCTACCGTTCTGGAGGTCCAGGGTTCGATTCCCAGGGGGGGGTCTAATAAATATAAGTGATTTTTCATTTTAATATTTATTCAACATTACCCTGGACTGGTACCCGAAGCGGAGGGCTGATCACCTTTCCTTCGTGTGTTAACGATCAAGATAACACTGCGTTTATATGATGCAGTGCCCTATGCACCATTGGGGTGCGGATAAGGGTTCAAACGAACTGTTTAAATCAAAGGACCATGTACATAATTGTTATGCTTTTGTTTTACCAATTTCTCTAGCAGTCAGTTACTAGGTATACTAGGTATAAGTTTCAAATATCTAAAACATATATATCATAATATTTCAAATACCTCGATGGACTCAGAAGACATTCATCATACTGATATTGACACTTTTCTCCGTGGTAATCAGGAACACAATAACATACTTTTATGGTATCTTCCATCATGCAAAGTGCTTTGTTGGTACAAGGATTATTCGAGCATAACTCTATTTGTGATTCACAGTATTTTCCAGTGTAACCTGAATCAATTTAAAAATGTAGAATGTATGACATTTTTATATTTTTTAATAGGCCTTTGTGAATGTTATGTACAATAGTACAATATACATGATTTATAATTACCGAAAGCACAGGCGCATAGAAAACCTGCATGCTGATCTATGCACAATCCTCCATTTTCACAGGGTGACGATGCACATTCATCTATTGGTAATTCACAAAGTTTTCCTTCCCAACCTTAAACACATTTTTTAATAATTTCAATTAAGTAGTTTATTTCATTTGTACTATTCACTGATGTCAATATTCATTGGGCTAATAATATATTTTTCATTTAGGTAAAGATTGAGAAGAGTTTTTTAAGGTGGTATGGACACGTCGAGCGAATGGATGACGAGAGAATGACTTAGAAAGTATATGTGGCAAATGTGAGCGGGAGAACAGAACGAGGAAGGCCGAAAAAGATCAGATCAATCAGAACCTAAAATCTGGTGGTGTCAAAAGTCTGCGTAATCGGAAGGCATGTATGTATGACTAGATGTATGGATGTGAAGGAAGCGAGGAGTATATGTCAGGACAGAAGAGTGTGGCGTTCCATCCTCTCTGCCTACCCCTGATGGTAGTAGCAGTAGTAGTGGTAGTAGTGAAATACCAGTTTAAAAATATATTTTTATCTTAGAATTACCAGGGGAACAGCGACAAGAAAAAGACATCCCATGTCCTTCCACACATTGGCCTCCGTTGTCACATCTTGCTTCTTCCGTCGTATTGCAGACTGCTATATCCATCTCGCAGTGTTCTCCAGAGTATCCGGGCAGACAGAAACACTTGTATCCGTTGGTGTCATCCTGACAGGTTCCATTGTTTTGACACGGATTTGAGTCACACTCGTCAAAATTTTCTTCACAATTTAAACCTATAAAACATTATAAATGTCATTATTGATATTAGTTTTAGGCTTCAGTTGGAACTAATTCAAAACTTTGTCATAAATTGAAGTTTTGTACTGACATTTCTTGGTGGAACTGCATTTTATATAATAAAAAAACAACCATGTAATTATTTCCACATTAATTTTATTTGACCAACAACCAGTTTTCGTTGTAACCGACATCAGTCCGATGATGATTTTTAAATGTTTGATTGACCAACATCGAGATTACAATTATCTTAAGCCAGTATATCCTTTGGATACTGCGAAGTAAAAGATAATTTACAAATAAATAACACAAATTTACCGACAAATCCATCTGGGCAGGTACAATTGTATTCCGCTATCCCGTCAATACACGAGCCACCATTTTGGCACGGATCAGACCAACATTCATCCCAGTTTGTTTGGCATTGTATTCCCGTATAGCCATCGATGCAGTAGCAGGAATAGGTACTGGAAAAGAACATACATGTGATTTTAAAATAAAAACAACTGTTTTGTGTGAAATTTAAACTTTCAAATAGACAGATAAGTGATAGCCAAGCCATTATCAAGACTGCGAAACTACAGATTGAAGTTTTTCTAATATTTTTTTTAATAGTTGTTCCGCGTTGCAAGACGAAACAGCTGTCTCAAAAATAAATAAATTGAGCACAACTGCGAATTGTATTTTCATTTATATTACTTATAACCAGGACTTATTCTTCCATGTAACGCGTTGGAACGGTGTTTCGGCACATTTTTTCAAGGATATATTTTTTTTAATCTTTCAAAATCAATTTGACGAATTATTTTTAAATACTTTGTCAAAATGATAAAATATGGTATTGTCATCAATATTTAAATGATATTTTAATTGATTTTTTTAGTAAAAAGCTTGACATGAAGTGAGTTCCTTTGAGGGACCTTTTTTGTTAAAAAAGACATGCTTATGACAATAAACTGTCCACCTCAGTAGTGTAATGGTCAGCACGCTCGGCTACCATACTGGTGTTCTCGGGTTCGATTCCAAGGGGGGGGGGGGGGTCAAATAAATATAAGTGATTTTTCACTCTAATATTTATTCAATACTACCCTGGACTAGCACCTGAAGCGGAGTGCTGGTCACATTTCCTTCATGTGTTAAGAATCAACATAACATTGCGTTTATATGATGCAGTGCCCTATGCACTATCGGATGCGGAAAAGGGTTTGAAGAACAATAATAAATCATTTACCTGTTGAGGTCATCAATGCAGACTCCGTGCAGGCAGGGGTTGCTGAGGCAAGCCAGGCCGGCCGAGACGCCCTGCAGCAGGGCGGCCCCCAGCAGCAGCGCGGCCCCCGCCAGCAGGAAGGCCCCCCGCGGCGACCCCGCCCCCCGCCACCGCGCGGCGCCCGTCATGTCACATGGTCTCTAGCTGTTATCTGAAAACAGCGGAAATATCGCGACGTTTTATTTCTTAAAATTTAATAAATTGGAACCTTATTTTCTTTATACCCAGATGTCATTTGACGTTATTGATTTTTTTCTTAAAACACCATGTTAGTACTGAAAAAAGTTTTTCTTCGAAATAAATACATATATGGTTTTGAAAAGAAAATAGTTATTATTGAAACGTAAGGAGTTGAAAAAATTCAAAAAATATTTTTGTCAATATTCTTTTAAAAAGTCCAATTTCAATATATATATTTTAAATCGTGCGTAAAAGAAACGACCGGTTTCTAGCGCTGCCTATCGCATACTAAATTGTATGTTTGCGAGTTCACCTTTAAGCCTAGTTGTTTACCATCAATTATATGCGAGTTCCCAATTAACAGGAATGATATCCTTCTTGAAATTCGATATACTTTTTAAAAAATATTGATTTTTCTATAGTATTTTTTTTTGATAAGTTGAAAATAAATAAATCTTAGTTAGGATTAGGGATAGATATTAGATAATGCCAAGAAACAGTGAAGGTAATATATTTTCTCTGTGATATTTAGATATCAGGTAGGCAAGCTGTATTATTCGGCTAGTAAAGGGTTACTGATATTGGTTTAGTAACACTAAACCTTCTAAAGCTGCCCCAATATTAGTACCCCTAGATAATTATTGTCACTACTAATTATGATGTACTGCCAGACGTGGAATATGGTATGTATAAACTATTATAGCATACTTGACCCTTCTATATCTTAACTAATACCTTCGTAGGTACTTGAATTATCTATCGAAAATCTTGAAATCCTTGAACTATTTCAGTCGATTATGCCAATTCACTTCAATGGTGACTATGATATATGTATAACAATCTCATTATCATTCATCGTTCACTTTGTGTAATACCACTTAAAAAACACTACTTCGTGACTACCGGTTTCAAAATAATCATTCCATCAACAGGTTAAGCGTATATTAAATTGAATTTTTTACGGTCTGAGATTTATATTATACAAAAATAAAATTTTGAAAGAAAGATGACAAATGAATCACAATGGAAATATTTTAAGATGTGATAAAATTTACATTTGGCCTAATAATGGAATGATTATTCCGAAACCGGTTGTCACGAAGTAGTGTTTTTTTTAAAGTTACTACACAAAGTGAACGATGAGCGTGTTAAATTACCATACCACAAAGTTAACAATGCTTTAAATATACAAAATATATGATATATAAGTTATTATTGGTCTATATTTTTCCTGGTTTGAAATAGGTATCATCCAAGTGAGAATGGGGGATGAGAATTCAGAGTTGAGTTGTTTCTATCCACGTATTATGTAGATTCAATGCAAAGCGCTTCCTTTTCTTTTATGGGGAAGTAAATCATCATAAAATATTTACCAAAGTGCCATGTATCCGAGAAATATATTGCACTTACAAAATAAATGACGTAGAAATTTATGTAAGCCATACGTTAGTCGTTACAACTGCCTCGACTCGTCTATACCAGGTCTGGCCAACCTAAATTGCTCCCCGGTTCGCATCGATGACCTAAAATTTTCCCAAGGGCCGCATATAGACAGATTTTTTTTTTAATTCAACGAATTTCGTACTTATTGATTTTTTGTAATTATTATAAATAATTTTAATGCAGAGGTAATCAGAAAGTACAATCAGGGTAATTGTAAAGGAAAAAAACATTACTACGACCAGATGTGAGAAGAAAACACCCATTGAACCAACAAAAATGTATTTGTAAAGTAATAAACATTTTGAAAAATTTTAAGAATCAAAATTATTAATTAGGACACATAAATCAAACAATATTAAAAAAATATTTGAAATAAAACCAATTCATCAATGAACACTCAGTGCGAGATTTGAGTTTCTTTTCGTTTATTAAATTTTTCTTAATCTATTTCAATAGTTGAAGTTGCACACCTCAACTGGTTTTTGAGATTTTTTGAGATTGCGATGCTGAAGAGCGTGCGAACGGATATAGTTCACTGTTTTTATAACAACATGCATAACTTGTCTCATAGATAATACTTGAGGGCATTTTTTTTTTGATGTATCAAACCGTGTATTACAAATATATCACTGCTTTAAAAATATATTCTTCGTACATGACCGCGGGCCGCGGATTGGCCACCCTTGGGCTATACCTACATTTCTACCGACTGCGACTCGAGAAAGCTAGAATGGAAAATGTGAAAATGAAGGGGAGGAAAATGATAGTTTCAAACTTTAGTATTTATGACGCATTAAAAAAAAAGTGTTATATCCCTTTAGACGTCTTAGCGTAAAATAATATGAGGTGAGTATATCATATTTTACCTACACCAAAAATACAAATAGGTACCTATCTACTTTGAAATAGCTATTTAACCCTTTATGTGCCAGCATAATAAAGCATATATGAAGATTTTTCGAAAGCACCATTTTATTGTAAGACACGAAATAAATTGTGTATTTTATAAATAAAATTTTACACTATTTATATATTTGGCGTTTAATTTGTAAAACTCCATTTTCATTTATATATTAAAAATAAAATTCAACCACTGATTTAGATAGCATAATTGTATTTTATTATTAAAAACACATAAAAATATAATTTGTAACGGTTGTTTCGCCTTGTTATGACATTAATTAGTAGTTTGAAAATTGCCATAACAAGGCGAAATAAAATTTCTTTAAATGTGTTTTTAATAATAAAATACAATTTAGTAGACTATAAATCAGTAGTTGGTTTTAATATTTAATATAAAACATTAACATCATTTTAAACTCTCATTTGTATTCTAATCCATTAAAAATTATAAAGTATATCGTTATTTTTATATGAGACGAAAAGCTTATCGTGACCGAAGTTCACGATGACTTAAAATTTGGACATATTATTACTTCGAAACGTTCCTTATTGCTTGGCAATCCTATAAAACTGACGCATGTGTAGCGTAAATACGTTTGTGCATAAACGTTAATATGTATGTGAGTTGATATATAAACATTTATTTAATTTTAATATATTACTTTATTATTCAGAAAAAAATAGTTCTCAAATTTCAACCAGTTAAAATTAAAACCTCAATATTGTTCTTACAGTATAAAGTATTATTATTCTTCTTCAAACCCTCATTCACACCCGATGGTGCATAGGGCACTGCATCATATAAACGCAGTGTTATTTTGACCGTTAACGCACGAAGAAAAGGTGAACAGCCCTCCGCTTCAGACACCAGTTTAGATATAAGTATTAAATTAAAATTAGAGTGAAAAAATCACTTATATTTATTTAACCCCCCCCCCCCTTGAGAGTCGAATCCGGGACCTTCAGTACGGTAGCCGACCGTCCTGACCACTACACTACGGAGGCGGACCAACTAAACCAGTATTATTTAACAACTTAATTAAGTCTCAAATAATAAAATGCATTATTTGCACCATTCCGTTTTGACACCGTTACTTTGAATAGGCGGATGAATCATTTATTCCAGAAGCGGTGTTTTTCTGCCGGGAAAACTAACGCAGGGTTTATTGGGTGAGTAATTTTAATTTATTCGGAGAGCCTTCGGCGAAACACGATTCCACTCAAGGTGTAGCGATTATACCAAGGCGTACCTTGCAGACTAAAATCATGCATCCCTCTGTAAGCGAATACTAACGTATGTACGCTTTATATATGCTTGTGTCGCGCTCTTGGAGATAAATATTTAGAGCTGAGTTACTTGTTGGCGCAATTCAAATATTCTCCGTGCCCCGCAGGAAATGCTTTTCTTTAGTAACTTTGAATATTGGTTACGGTCGCACCGACTGTGCTGCGCGGATATATTAATAAATCCCTGCAAATAACAATAGATTTTGTTATATAATATAATAATAAAACCCTTATCCGCACCCAATGGTGCATAGGGCACTGCGTCATATAAACGCAGTGTTATCTTGATTGTTTACACATGAAGGAAAGGTGATCAGCCCTCCGCTTCAGGTACTAGTCCAGGGTAATATTAAATAATTGATTAAATATAAATTAAATAAATGATGTTATACCTACTCTATATTGTTTTATTTTGTCTCTGCCCCTAATGTAATGATACGTACTCGGCGATATATTCGTTATAAAACCATTTTTCATTTACACATTCTAATAATAATGTGATAATTCATTATAACATTAAAACAACCTCTCAGAAATGTTTTAAGGAACTACGTTGCATTTTTGAAAAAAAAAATGTCAAGTTAAAAATAAAAATATTTATAGCTCAATTATTTTGAGACGCACTCCTCCAATTTCCTTATTGATATTTTTTAATCCAGCTTGGTGCATAAATTCTGCAAAAAATCGAAATTTTTTTTTGGGATTAATGATTTTCTGAAATTTATAATATCAATATATATTTCATAATTTTATTTTTTTAATTTGTGAGAAAGTATTAAGAGATAAATAATAAGAGATAAAAAGCATAAAACCATATTCCAGAATCTTCTGCTATATTTCTCGTCTTTTGTTGCTGCTTATTTTCGTTTCAATGTTTTTTTTTTTTTTTTTTTTTCTATTGAAGAATATTTGAAACACATTTTACAAGTTTGTAACTTTGTATAAATATATGTGTAAAATGACTATTGTTTTCAATAAATATGTATAAATAATAAGTTTTTGAAATTTCTTTCTACGTTTTAAAACTATTTTATTTCAATAGTAGAGATCACTCACACATGATATATTTTTTGTACAATCAATCATTTTTATATGTACCACTACTAGTACAAATTTGTTTCGTATATAATGATACATAATTTTTACAAAATTCTATCGCAACTGAATTCACTCGATAAACGTTTTTTTTCAGTGATTAAAAAATCAATAGATTCGTATCTCGTAAACCGAATGCTTAATTTTATTTTTAGTTCAAAGTAATGAAGTTCGTAAGGCGTAAGATAGTAAAAATGTTTATATTTCTATTATGAAAGCCTCCAGCCGCAGCCGCAGTCGTGCCAAGCCCTGAACTCACCGACTCGGGGAAAGTTGGGTTGAGTAACCCCGACCCCTAACCGAATCCACTCGGTCACGGGACTATCGACATAAATATAACAATGTCATAAGCAAGTTTCCTTTTCCTACATTATGTGCATAGTAAATAGTTTCGTTCAATTCACCAAACTTTCTTTGGCAAAAACAGTTGTAAAATGATGCCAAACTGAAAACACGGCTGTGCGTAATTGTATTATATTGTGTAGGTATTCAGAAACAATATTGAATTATGTAAATATGGTAAACAGTACATTCATGGGCGACTTAAGAAAGATAGTATATTTTAATTAATTTTAAGAAAATAATACTTTAGACTTAGACGATACTCACAAACACAGAATTCAATCAACGACCGACCGCCGAAGAGGTAACACGTCTTTTCGAGTCCGTTTTTTAAACAATGTACGTTGGATATTTTATTTTATTTTTGAGAATATAAAAATAAAAATAAAAGTATTTTTTTAATTCCTTATCTTTTCTTTTCAAAACCATACAATTATTTCAAAGAAAAACTTATTTTTTCACTACAAAAACAGTGTTTTAAGAAAAAAATAAATTACCTACGTAAAATGCTACCTGGAATTAGAGAAAATTAAGTGGTAACTTATCAAATACTGGGCCTTAAGGTTCCGATATAGACTTCCACAGAGAATATACGCAATAAATTACGTCTCACACTATAATATTTTTTAAATTATAAAACTTTACAGTGATTGGATAAATACTAACATTAGTGACATTTAAAAAAAGTAAAAATAACTGAGCACAAAGTAAAAGCTAAAAATATTATAATAGTAATAAAGAAAAACTATACGCTTAGACAATATTTACATATTTCGCTAACTCCTTTCAACAACGTCATAAATCAAAAATCGTTAATTTAGTTGTGCATGTTTTCGGAATGTCCAAAAAATGTACTATATTCCAGCAAAAGTGGCATATTTTTAACATAATATTTACCCGCTACAGGGCAGAAAATGATGTTTTTGCATTTCGAAGAAAATGTATTGTTTATCTATTTTTTTAAATAAACTAAATATTTTTTAAATGGAGAAAAAACCTTCAGGTTTTACCTAAAAAGATCTGTTGCACAATAGAAAGTTCAATATGTGGCTTGATATTTATTTTTAATACATTTGATTATATTCTTAAACTTTAAAAACGATCTCCTGAAAAATCAAGTTTTTTGATATATGGCGTTGTTGAAAGGTGTGAGCGATATATTGAAAAAATAGCTACAGAAAATACAAAATATTGCAATCATGGATGACGTGGTTTGGCCACGTCATCCACGATTGCGTCTCTGACGTCATTAACGAGTGAGTTAGTTTATAAACCATTGTTTCAAACCATGAGGATTACAGATTAAATAACGATTAAGTACAGATAAAAGAAAAATATCTATTTTACATTTTAAGTTTTTAACTGAAAATTAAAATACTGCTTTTAATAATCTCGGTTGTGTATTTACAATTCAAATTTAAGTGGGGCTTTGAAATATCATCAATTAGTAAAATTTTCTCAATTACAAAAACTGTTTCCGCAAAGCCGTAGCACCATCGAAAAAATGGAATTTTAAATTAATTTTTTGTCCTTCACAACCCACAGGTTGGTTACAAACTTTATGACAGAATTTCGATTATATTTATTGAACCGAAATATTTTACAACATTTTGAGTGTGTCCAAATTTTACTATGCACATACTTGTTCACAAATCTGATTATCTCCAATTAGGAGTTATTTTTTATATATTTTTTTTTGACATCACAACATAGATGAAGAATATGGAAGTCTGGGCATTTATAGGGCTTACGACCGTCATAGGCTGGTTTAAGTGATCACTTAGCACAAGTGTAACATTCACCAATTCTAACCATGATTGACAACAAATACGAGAAAGAGTCTCTGCTTAGTAAATAACTTTCCTCATCCCGCCATAGATGTCTCTAATGAACTCTCGCATATTGTGTTTCGATTTTGATCAATATATCTAGAAGTTTCAAGAATTTGAGAAGTGTGGTTGTAAATCATGGGTAGAATTGTTAATTGTTACACGTGTACAAAGTGATCACTTATACTAGCCTATGACGGAAGTAAGCCCTGTAAACGCCCAGACTTATATTCTTCTTCATCTTTGTTGAGATGTCGAGAATAATGTAATATTTTACATTCTAATTATATATATATATATATATATATATATATATATATATATATATATATATATATCCCTGGCTTAGCATCTCTAAAGGTGTTAAACAGGGATGTGTAATGTCACCGTGGCTGTTTAACCTATACATGGATAATTGCATGAAAGAACTGAAAGATCTAAATGTCGGAGCTAGAATGAATAATTTGACTGTCTGTTGCCTTTTGTATGCTGACGATGCTGTTCTTCTTGCCGATAGCAGAGAAGACCTGCAGGCGTTGGTGACAAAAGTGTATAATGTGTGCAAGGAAAGTGATCTATTGATGAATGTTAGCAAATCCAAGATTATGGTTTTTGAAAGAGAAGAATGCAGATCTGAATGTGAAATATTGGTAAACGGAGAGATTTTGGAACAGGTAGATGATTTCGTGTATTTGGGTAGTATGTTTTCTAGGGATGGAAAGATTGATAAAGACATAGAAAGGAGAGTGAATGCTGGGAACAAAGTGAATGGTGCACTGAAATCAGTTATAGCAAATAAAAACCTATCAGCGGAAGCTAAACTGGCAGTGCACAACGGAGTACTGGTTCCAACTCTAATGTATGGAAGTGAAACATGGAGTTGGCAAAAGAAGGATGAAAGTAGACTGAATGCAGTCGAAATGCGATCTCTCAGAAGAATGTGTAACAAAACGATGTATGATAGATGTGCGAATAGTGAAATAAGGAAGGAATGCAAAGCTGAGATAAGCATTATCGATAAAATTAAGAAAGGTGTGTTAAGATGGTTTGGACATGTAGAACGAATGAGTGAGGAAAGAACGGTAAAAAAAATTTATGAGGCGAATGTTAGCGGGAAAAGAAGCAGAGGAAGACCGAGAAAAACATGGCACGATCAGGTATGCCAAATACTTGAAAGTGGTCAGGTTAGGAGTCGTAACAATCGGCGGGTATGTATGAGGAGATGCATGAACGTGGAAGAGGCGAAGAATGTTTGCAAGGACAGAGTGGTGTGGCGCTCTAATCTCTCTGCCTACCCCTGCGGGGAAGCGGCGTGATGGTTAGTTAGTTTTATATATATACATATATATATATATATAAATATATATATATATATATATATATATATATATATATATATATATATATATATATATATATATATATATATGTATATATATATATATATATATATATATATATATATATATATATATATATATATATATATATATATATATATATATATATATATATATATATATATATATATATATATATATATATATATATATATATATATATATATATATATATATATTAATTATATATATATAAATATAATTTTTTAATCTATTTATTTCCAAAATTTCGAGCCTATCTAATTTTTTACCTTTACTACATTTGTGTAAGATTTTTACATTAACATTTTTATCGAAATCATGATAACATAACAATTTGTATAGCCTCTCACCAGTCTGATGATGTCGGTAACGACGAAACCCGGTCGCTGGTCAAATAAAAAAGTGGAAAAGCTAAAAATATTGGTTTTAATCTAATAATAAATTAAAAATGCAATTCCATCACGAAGTGTCAGTGGATAATATAAATCTATTAAAAAAATATAAATTGGAATTTGTTTTTTTTTTAAACTTCTTTCAATAACTCTTTACTTTTAAAAACCACATATTTATTTCGAAGAAAAACTTATTTTGATCTATACAAAATTGGTGCTTGCAAAAAAAATCGATTACGTGAAATCTCACCTGGGTTTAAAGAAAATTAAGTTTTATCATATAGTGGGCATTAAATTCTTCTAACAGCTATTTCAAGATATTTGAAGTTTGAAATGTTTGAAATAAAATCTTCGTATACATGTATTCTTCTTCTTCTAACCCTTATACGCACCCAACGGTACATCGGGCATTGCATTATATTGACGTAGTGTTATCTTGATTTTTAATTGTACGTCAAGGCAAGGTGATCAGCCTTGCACTTCAAGTACCAGTTCAGGGTGATATTAAATAAATATAAAAATGAAAACCACCCATAATTATTATGACCCCCCCTGAGAATTGAACCCGGGATCTCCAGCACGGTAGCCAGATGATCTAACCGCTATATACTACGGAGGCGGACGAGAATTGCCCTCCCGCAATATATGTATAGAATATAGTTTTCCTAAAAAATACTTTGACAAAATAAACTGATCATTTTACGTTAATATGAGAAGAGCTTCCGAAAAGTAATTTATTAGAGTCCCGTACTGTATTGAGATGAGACACCACGTGACGCACAAGAGTATGAATATTTTAGTCTGGAGCAGCCCTACCGCCGCCTCCCGATGCTATAATAATGATAAGGGTCTTGTCTGATGCGTATTCGGGTACCGCTAATCGTACCAGAATTAATTGAGTATAAAGTCTCACGGGCGGGCGGGCAGAGTGGAAATTACTCGCTAATTTATTTATCCCTCCAGGGGCGCATCCCGCCCCCCTCACTCTCGGTACTCCACAAATAGACGTCCATCCTAATCTCTACGTTATTACATCCTCTTAATCCACCCAACACCAAATTTGATAATATCTTTATTTTTATTTACTCTTTCGGCATTATTTTTCAGAATTTACAAATCACATAACATATACAATTAACTCATTCCACTCACATAAATTAAAATTATTACACACAGTATACAAAGGCCAAATAATGAATTACTTTGAAATTGTAGTAATCCAAAACAACTCAAATTCTTTTTTTTTTTGTTTTTTTTGACATCTCACCAAAGATGAAGAAGAATATGGAGGTCTGGGCATTTACGGGACTGACGACCGTCATAGGCTGGTTTAAGTGATCACTTTACACAAAATAATTTGAAAATATTTCCTGTAATTGGAAATAATCCAGATTTTGTGAACAAGTATTTGGACACACTCAAAATGTTGTAACTCGAATTCTAATAATAATTTAATAAATAATATTTTGTTTCAAAATTCTTCACCTTCGCTTTCCATTTTTTCCTTTATTTTCTTCACCTCCTGACTTCTGAGTTTATTAACATTTTCCATATAAATCTGTATATTTTTTCAATCGACGATTATAAATATTGTACATATATAGGTAGAATGTAATAAAAAGGAACAAAAATCCAGAATTATTTGAAGGTAAACCGCAAGACCCGGTAACAGCTACTGTACCTAAGTACCTACTATAACATGACGGTTTGTGAACACAAAAAATAATACGATTTAACGGGTCAATAACTGCCAACTTGGATGCGTGTTAATAAAATATCCTTTTTAGTTGCATAAAGCTGAAGTATCAAAAAAAAATCTTTTCCCCAAAAATATGTTATATGTGAACTAATTCGGAATGATTCTTACCATTATATACGTATATATATATATATATATATATATATATATATATATATATATATATATATATATATATATATATATATATATATATATATATATATATATATATATATATTTTTTAATATTATTTCTTGAATGATAACGTCACAATCAGTCATACTTAAAAATCCATGAAATAAGAACTAGCATGTGAAAGGTAAGGTGCCATATTAATTTCAAGAATTGGTGCAATATGGATCATCAATAGTGGGCAGAATGGTGAACGTTACATAAGTGTTTGAAGAGATCGATTAAGCCAACCAAATACCTGGTCGTAAGCCCTGGGATTCTCAAAATTCCATTTTCCTTTATATGAATATAAAACACGATAGATGTTTCATCCCCAGTTGAGACACCTATGTATATGTTTATTATTTGAATCCATAAATAATTAATCAAGCTAAATGTTATTTTATAACATTTTTTTTAATGATGTAGCTTATTAATTAAACAAGATGCAAATTTAAAAATTATTTGGGTAATTATTCACGAGAAAAGTAAATAATAAAATGCCTCCACCTGTTTCCATGACCCGCCTCTGTGGCGAAAAAGGGATTATCCTCACCTTAACACCCAGTTAATATTTTAATATCTCTCCATAATATTGTGTTCGTAATTCCTATCGTATTAGGTTTCTATATTCAACATTTCAACGGAAATGGATCGAATGGTTGAACTGGAAACGAAGGAAAATTATGTGGTCAGTTGAACTTGATCCTAAATATTATATTCTCAGAGTATCGATTTCTACACTTCTAGTATTTCTATAGAATACACAAAATAAACGAAGATTGAACTACGTTAACTTATTTATTTCCATAAAAGAGTAAAATGGAAATAAATATTTGTTAATTTTAAATAATTAGAGAAAATACATTTTTACTGCGACATACCTTGCTTTATTATTACTATGTGTTTTTACTTCTATCTCTATTTCCTCTTGTATCCTTTATTTATTGTTAGTACAATTTATTTTGTTTTTTTAATGTTTTTTTTTTAAATAGCTAAAATCACTCATGAGTAGAGGCTTAAAAATAAATAAATAAATGCCTTGTTTCCGCAGTGAACACGATTGTTGTAATAAATTTTATTTTCGGAATAATGTGACAAAACTGAATGGTATTAATTGAAAGCTTCTAACCGCATTTCCGGATCTGATACAGAAGCATCTAGGTTTCCTGACAGACCTGTCTCGCAAAACAATTTTTTTATAAACAAAGTAGCGATAATTATAAGAAAATGTGAAACAAAATTTTATCCCGATTTTACTGTGAATTTACATTTATTGGCTTTCAATGTCCCTGTCACTGCCAATCTTAATAAAACAAATTTCGGAAAACCAGATGGTATGTGGATTTAATTTATTGATCAATTTTCGACAGTATCAAAAGAAGTCACAAAAATATTTTTATCAAATTACAAAAAGTAATTGAACGCCTTAACATAGAAGGGTAATTCCAAACGCTTTTATTATTTTGAAAACAAAATGGTAGAAATTGCATTGTAATACAATCGATTGACCAAATATTTTATCAAACTTTTCTTTTCAAGTTAGAACATAGAAAATACAATAAAAAAAATAATGTGATATTAGATTGACAATAATCTTATCGTAAAATACATTACAAATGGCACTACTTGAAGTAATAAAAAAAACGATAAAAAACTCAAAACATAATTTTGGCAATACATTTTTTCATGGGTTTAATGGAAAACTAAAAGTATGTGCTAAACCCACAATAAAAAATCTTGTTGTCACGAATTCGATAACACGTTACTAACTTTTTATTGTACTTGTATTTATTCGAACATTGAATGTAAACTTATTTTACAAATTTGTTAATAAACATTTAACGTGATTTCTCGGTTTGTTTTTGTTTAAAACATCAACAAGAGTTTGAAATGAACCTACTTGTCTATATCATTTCCTTTGATTTAATTTTCGAAATTTACTTCATGTTATTTTAATCTCACCTTTAAATTCGTAAGTTAAACCCGGATATTGAAATCAATTCTCAGAAAATGGTTCTTACAAAGAAAAACATGATTTCGCAGGAAATTAAAATGATCCGGCATTAATCAATTCTCTTCTCTACCCAATTATTCCTTTCATTTCGATCATATCTCCGGTCTGACTAACATTAAATGGAATATTATTTACTCAATACCTTCCGTAACTCGTAAATAATAAAATCGTATTTATCATAAACGTAGTTCAGACACTCGACATTATTTTAGGGAAATTATACTACAATTATCGACAATATAAACTACGTATTACCTTTTCTTTTCTTTTAGAGACGTACCTTTATAAATAAATTTAAATAAATTTTTATCTTTATAAATAAATTAGAAACTTTAATAAAACATCGTTTTCGTATGGAAAAAAAACTTTTTCTCCGAAATAAATAAATGATTTTGAAAAGAAAAGAGTTATTGAAAAGTAAGGAGTTAAAAAAATATATCTAATGTTTTTTCAATGTATATTCCAAAAAAACAAAAAAAAACTTATAAATCCAAATTCTAAAAAAAAAATCGGACGTTAAATGCGGCTTCTAGAGTTGCCAAACGCTGAATCTGAGATCTGTTATTGCGAGTATGCCCTTAAGTTGTTCACCGATTGTTTTGAAATTTAGACATTGCATTAAAATACCTGTGTGATTTTATGTACTTACCTGTGGCAGAAAAAATGAGGGTTATTAAATAAATAAATAAAAAAAACAGCATTTTGACCGCAATGGCAGCGCGATCTGTTCCATGTAACATCAATATACGCAAAACTTAACATTGCTCATAACTGACAGTTGATATCTTATAGAATTTTTAGTGTTTTCGATTGCATAATTGTTTCATAAATTGCTAAAGTTTTTATTGGTTCACAACCATTGTTAAATTATACATTTTACCAATAACTGCTTTCTATTTTCTTTTATTTTCCACTTGACCAGACTGAGCCACAACAACGCATAATCGCGTACAGCTACTATAATATAGCATGATTTTATAAAAGTGTACTTTAGGAAAGTTGAAATTGATCACATTTTGATCTTGCTTTAAAGCTCTTAAGAAAATTGCAATCTGATTGATGGACAGCTGTCAATGTGATAGCAGCTGTTTCATACGTCATATATCAAATTTTGGTTTATCATTAAAGGGCATCGTAACTAGTATTAATATATTTATTTTTATTTTACGATGAACTCAATAACGCCAAATAACATACTACAATTATTAGAAAGAAAAAAAATAAGAAAAAGTACATTATCTTATATCAAATATCTTTAATGTACTACCATTAAAAACCTTTAATTTTATTTTTAAAATATTGATAGATGCACTATGAGTAACTGTGATGATAAAAACAATGAGTTTTTGATACTTTGTCCTTAATGAAGTTTGATTCAAATTAATATAATTATTTCTAATTTAAAAAAAAAAGATATATTTGTGTTTTTATTATTTACAATACTACTTCAATTTCATAGCATTTCTGTGAGCCTAAGCAGCTCATTATTAGAAATATGTATCAAATCATGGTAGAGTGGGTTCGAACTGAGAAACTCAGACTCAAGAGTCCGCGTCGCTAACCACGGGACCCCAATCCGACACTAATCTCACCTTTAAATTTCTTTCGATCCAATTATATTCATTCATATGTATGTGAAGAGTAAAAAGTAAAAAAAAACGGCTATAAAATACTACGTTGCAATGCCCCATCACCCATCAAATTATTAAAGCGACTGCATAAAAAATAAACATCTCGTATGTATGTTAAAATATTTAGATTATAAAAAAAAATCATTGCTCTTTATCACATAATTTTATAATATGTATTAAATTTTTCCTTGTATTTGTATCGTATTCATTCAACGAATTGTTTCCCAGTTAAATGTAATATAACTTTCCTCTCTACAGCAATACAATACAGAAAACTTGTTAAAAAGAAGGAATACTTTTATTTCAGTGAAAACGTGCGATGATTTTTATATTTGAGTTGCTTCCGCGGCCCCTGTGAGAAGAAACGGAGAAGTTATGCATTATTAACGAGGATTTTACCACAATGTAGCTCCTTGGCTATAAGACGTGAGTATGTACTATACATTGTACATAAGATGCCTAGGTATTATTTACATTTTCTAGGAAAGCTTTCTGGCACTGAAAGAAATGTTGGATTATTAAATTATTCAACGTGCTCATGAATAACGATATTATATAGAGAGATAACGATGCCATTTGTGACTTTTTATTTTCATTAAATAATAAATTCGTTAAACATTCCATATGACGACCGTATTGATTTTATAAGTAATTTAAATCAAATTCCAGCTTGTATAAAAAGTTGTTTCACAGAGTAATACTAGTCGACTGAACGAATGTTATATTCTCTATCAGACTGAAAAATATTTATGTCAAAGACTCACCCATCATAATTAAATTTATATCCTTCAAAATATAATTGACTGGATTTTTGTATTGATATGATAGATTTCAAAACGATTTTTCTCCATACAAAATTATTAAACATATGCTTACGATTACGCGCATGATGAGAAAGGAATAAGCGATCAAACATTTTAGAACGTGAATTTTTGATGGGTGCTTAAAAAGACCGCTTCGGTCTAAAAAACAATTTATTTTATTTTAAAATAAAAAGTCAGAATTGATTGTGTAAAAAAATGTTCTTTTGTCACTAGTAACAAGATAATTGCGTTATAATATATCTGTGTAGTTTGGTGTTTAACAATAATTACCTACGAAAACCTTTCATGGGAACACTTGTTTGAAAACAAAGTCCATTTATTATTAATAGAGTCAGCGTGAAATGGTAGAATTTTGCGGCGAATTTGAATAATTCATCCCTTCTATTTGACTTGGTCTGGCGATGGCTAATTAAAATTGAAAGCCTCCCGGAAACTGACCAGAGCAGAAACGGCCCTCTCATCCAATTTAAATTCACCTACCGAGCCAGACGGTGTTTACCCATTTATACGCTACGCGAACTTGCGAACCTACGAGAGCCGAGATGAACGGCATACGGCGCACAGCGACCGTGGCCGTATGGTGTAGCGTGCAGTATCGTAGGGGCTTTTCATATCGTCCGTCCGCGACCTCCTCCTGCGAGCTGTAACCCTGATAGAGCGCGATGCACGGCACTGGCGCAATGGCAACTTAGTAGGTACGTAGCGTTATGATATATCGCAAACTCATCAAATAACCGGCAACGGACTGCCGGAACTACTTCCAACCATTAGCCGAGCATGAAAACTTTTTGACCTCTCCGGAAATGGAGCTCTTTAAAAGTACCTTACGGCTCATCTGACCACCCTCATATTGCCTCAGATATATCAATATGAATACGCTTATATTTTACTAAATAATAGTAAAATTTAAGCGTATTCTATTTGCAGTTTTAAGCTGATTGGACGAAATTCGTTATATGGCTGTGTGGAAAATGAAACTCCCTCATTAAATTGATATAATAATATTTCTGTAAATAAAATTGTTGGACAATATACGATTTCATCGCAAAAATCTCATTCCGCACGTGCAGGCATTTTGAGCAGTGGCGATCTACAATTGCAGTTGACTTGCGGTTGAGTGTGCGCGGAATGAGTTTTTTGTATGTTTTTTGCAGACTGCCCAACTCCGGCAGCTTGAAGCAATTGACCCGACTACTTTAAAATGCTAGTCAGTGTCTTATTTTTCTTATTACTTCCAAGTTTATTTTGTATGAAATAAGAAGTATGTAGGTACGTACTAATCTGGATTATGAGTACACCATCTTAGTTTAATATCAGTGGGTGTGGTTTTATATTATTTTATACGTGGAAATTGTTAAGAGAAGTACTGAGGGAGTCGGTAAAACTTCCCAGAAATTTCCGGGCAGAATATAATTTACAACTTTCCCACCAGGAAGAGCGTAGAAAATAAATCGCAAATTGATCTCTGATATAATCGCAATCTAAATAAAATATTATATTTCCCATTCTTCTTGCGATTTCGGCTGGGTAAGAAAATAGAGGAGGAAAATAAGATACTAAAAGAGAGGAAAAGAATAACAGAAACAATATCCGGTGGACTTAATGTTGCATATTTCTACTCGTAAAAGCTTGTACATAATGCATAAGGACATAATTTTTCGAATGTGTTTTTTTAAATATTTTTTAATTTATTTATTTAATATGGTTACAAAAGTTTTTTTGATAATGTAAATTCATTTTCTAGACATTTCTACTTTTACGATCATAAAATTGGTAACGCACTTCTTTCCAATAAAGAGATTAATCTGTTGTGCTTGGAGAGGGACTTACACTTATTATTTATTGTTTGTTTGTTGGCAATATAATTTATTTTTATTATAATTATTTTTTGTGTTTTTTTTTCTTTCTGAGATCAACGTATAGATCAATCTATATAATTCATATTTTTTTGTTATATGCATACATTGTTTACAATGCTGAATTTCAATCTTAATAAACCAATCCCATAACTTTGGAATTGTAAACCTTCAATTAACAGTATACAACCTATAACTTTGAAAGTATTGTACTTCGAATAAAATTATTCATTCTGATTTCGTACTCGAGGAAAATCTGTTTAGCACTAATAGAATTTCATTTAAATTCATGAAATTTTGTAAAACTTTGCTACCCACATGAATAATATAATATAGACTGGGAAAAGGTCTTTTTAACCAATATTCTAAGGAGAGAATATGGAAAGATAGAAACCGCCATTGTTATGAATCATTTACAAAATTAAACACATTTATTGTTCAGGCGATAGAAAAAAAAACAGAAGACAAAGATAGAGTTACACTGACATATTTGGTCAAAATAATTTAGGTAAAAACCGCTGAGTGACCGAAAAATTACCATAAAAATAGCTTAATAATTTTCGTAAAGTAGCGAACCAGTGCACTGCAGTGGGGTAGTAAGGCATAAAATTTCTCCGCAAATTATTCGAGGAGCGACAAAAAACAAGTATTTAATACACACACACGCATATATATATGTAAGTATATATATATGTAAATATATATATATATATATATATATATATATATATATATATATATATATATATATATATATATATATATATATATATATATATATATATATATATATATATATATATATATATAATACGTTTTCCAATCACATAAACAATAAAAAATAATCAATATAGTAGATTAAGAAAAAGGACATCAGTGTCATATTTTTACGTGAACTTAGTGACTAAATTGAAGGATGTATATAAATATTTTTGTGTAACTTATTATTTTTTGACATCTCATCAAAGATGAAGAAGAATATGGAAGTCTGAGCATTTACGGGGCTTACGACCGTCATAGGCTGGTTTAAGTGATCACTTTACACACGTGTAACATTCACCAATTCTACCCATTATTGACAACCACACTACTCAAATTCTTGGAAGTTCTATATATATATATATATATATATATATATATATATATATATATATATATATATATATATATATATATATATATATATGAACCAATTTAGAAATCTTGTTCATGAATCACTAGAACTTCACTAGAGACATCTATTGGTGAGATGTAAAGAAGCTTTTTACAAAAATGTAAATGCCCAGACTTCCATATTCTTCTTCATCTTTGATGAGATGTCAAAAAATAATATGAAAATAACTCCTGTAATTGGAGATAATCCAGATTTTGTGAACAAGTATTTGGACACACTCAAAATGTTGTAAATAAATTATCTGGTCAAATTATAAGCTTAATAATAAAAATGAAAATGGTATTTTCTGGCGTTTCTCATGTGTGTGATTATAATCCAGGATTCGGATCTCACATACTAATATAAGAGTTTCTGCTTAGTAAAAAGCTTCTTTACATCTCACCAATAGATGTCTCTAGTGAAGTTCTAGTGATTCATGAACAAGATTTCTAAATTGGTTCATATATATATATATATATATATATATATATATATATATATATATATATATATATATATATATATATATAGAACTTCCAAGAATTTGAGTAGTGTGGTTGTCAATAATGGGTAGAATTGGTGAATGTTACACGTGTGTAAAGTGATCACTTAAACCAGCCTATGACGGTCGTAAGCCCCGTAAATGCCCAGACTTCCATATTCTTCTTCATCTTTGATGAGATGTCAAAAAATAATATGAAAATAACTCCTGTAATTGGAGATAATCCAGATTTTGTGAACAAGTATTTGGACACACTCAAAATGTTGTGTAACTTATTGTTTAAATATTTTTTAGATACCTATTGTAATAAATATGATTATACAATATTTAAAAAGGATGATGAAAAATATGGGAAATGTATTTTCATCTCTGAATTTTCACTAACAAATATATAATCTAACATTTCCGAGCGTAATTAATCATTGAAATATACGTCTATGGTCGTCAATAATACGAATAAGGGATTATAATCTCTTGATTTATGCATACGTCATAAAAAACGGTAGGTATTTATGTTATTTACATGGCATGAAGCATATGTCTCCAAATCCATTATCTTCATCCGCAATCAATTTCAATGGCAGGTCAGCTTAAGCTGGCGACATAAAAAAATACTCAGTTAACATAAAAAAAACAAAGCAGAAACATTTTAATCATGAGATCTTTGGAATTGATTTTTAATGTAATAATTCTTGGATATTTGGTTCGATAGAAGTAATTGCGATTCTTAGTGAGTACTAAGTGCGCTCATCAGATATTTTGGTTTTAGGTTTATGCTTCGTATATTCTCTTTATTGTTGGAAATAGCTGTTCCGTTCACAAAGGTAAGTACTTCGAAATAGCGATGACATGAACGAACCATATTGTAAAGCGAGAATTTTCTCTTGGAAGGTATAAAACAGAAGTATTAGTCTTATAGAAGTAATAAATAAAAATATTTGTTAAAATAAAATAAATCAAATTGTCGGTGATAATATTATCACAACATTTTGAGTGTGTCCAAATACTTGTTCACAAAATTATTGGAGTTATTTTTCATATTATTTTTGACATCTCATCAAAGATGAAGAATATGGAAGTCTGGGCATGTAACATGGGCCGACAACCATCATAGGCTGGTTTGAGTGATCACTTTACACACGTGTAACGTTCACCAATTCTACCCATTATTGACACCCACACTACTCAAATACTTGGAAGTTATAAACATTTGAACCAATTTTAAAACATTGATCTCGAATCACTACTTCACTAGAGACATCTATTGGTAAGATGAAAAGAAACTTTTTATTGAGCAGACAACTTGATTTCTATTAGTAATAAAAGGCAAGTTTAAGCCCATACAAATAGTATGAAATAGAATTACTTGTGTTTATAATAAGAATGCAATTACTTCTTTACATTTTTAACAAAAAATATTAGTAATGTTAGTATAGAACTAACAGAAATTTTTGTCTACCGGTCGCTTCTTCGTGGTTCTATACTAACATTTTTGAAAAAAAAAAGTAAAAATGACTTACCAGAAAGGAAATGCTTTGCATATTAAAACTATGTATTAATAACACAATTATTTATCTTCTATCCAAAAAAACTCAAAAGCAATAAAATGTGTTGTTGAAGTACTTGATATAGTTTTTCTATTAAAAGAAACCCATTTTTCCTTTTTCTCTTTTCTTGTGACGCCAAATAGAATGAATCTCTCTACACGAACGAGTATGTCAGCGAGAAATACGTTAAACGGTTCAAATTGCTTTCCGCTGTTCACTGAAGCCTGAGTAAAATATAATACGAGCAGTACAGGACCTACACACATACAACATACTTGTACTTTATCCGATACTACCTTCAAATGGGAACTCTTGCTCTAGATTCAAGATAATAATTATACCAGCAGCTTTTGTATTAACCTGTGTATTATTTAAAAAATACACTGTGCCATCAAAATAATGAGATCGTTTTATATTTTTCTCTCTAGCTCCATTTAGGTTTTTGCATGATAGAAATCAAAAATATATTTGAATTCCATAAAATCCCGTCCATACTTGTTTCCGAAAATCTGTAACGGAGGATTTTTTAGATGAATGTTGCATTTATTATTTACCTTGATATTATTTACAAGATTTATAGATCATTCAGTACATTTTGTTTCTTCTAGTTAAAAAAATATGATTTCATTAATTGATTCGGCAGTCACTTTGTGGTAAAATCTATCCATTTTTAATCAAAGTTTTAATTAGTAAATACTATTTTTTGACATCTCATCAAAGATGAAGAAGAATATGGAAGTCTGGGCATTTACGGGGCTGACGACCGTCATAGGCTGGTTTAAGTGATCACTTTACACACGTGTAACATTCACCAGTTCTACCCATTATTGACAACCACACTACTCAAATTCTTGAAAGTTCTCTATATTTGAACCAAATATATAATACTATATATATATATTATATTAGTAAATATCACTATTTCTTAAAATCTATTGTGACACGTGTTTCAATGCAGTCCGCATCATTTTGTGTTTGAAAATACGGTGTTTGAAAATGATGCGGAATGCATTGAAACACGTGTCAAAGTAGATTTAAAAAAATAGTTATATTTACTAAGTAAAATTTTAATTAAAAAAAGGTTTATATTAATCTGCGTTGGGAAAAGGAGCGATAAACCAGTGTGGGCCAATCAGGAGCTTATCAGCATTTGCTCATTGCTGGGAGGAAACCACGTAAAATTCCCTAGGAGAAGCCGGACTGTTGACTGTCGTCAACAGGCCTTACATTCCACTAGAAGAGGGTTCGGCATTTTGTGTCTTAGCTTGGTTTATGCAGAGGATTAAACACATTGCCCTCACTTATTAAATATCAAGGAAAAACTGCATCGATACGATCTAGTGCCCTACACATAATTTGGATTTGGATATGATAAGAAAAACTAATCTTGTATTACAAGACCACATCTAAATTAGTATCCAGTAATTGAGAAGGTTTATAGGTGTAATGGTATTTAGTATTGAATTATAGTCAACTAGAGGCGGGATGTTAATGGGAAAACGTAATTACTATTCCATACGGACACCCAATAAGAGAACCATCAGTAAACTGAATTCAAAGTACCAAACGTGATAAATTGTGAGCAACGAATAATGTAGGTGACCTACCGAGCGTTTTTACCATACGGCCATATTTTGAAGCACGATACTATGGTATGTAAATTAATTGTTGATGCCATATTAATACGAAAATTGGTTGAAAATGTTTGTGCAAATTCAAAATTGGCGTTGATATTTTCAAGATTTATTTTCGTTTTAGTTTAACCGTTATTTGCATTAAAAATCAATATTTACAATGTCAATTAATAATTTGAAACCAATCTTTCCATCTTAAAGTCCTCTCCTGGGTTCAGAGGAATCTTTCCCCCTCAACTCTTTATCTAATCCTACTCCCTACAGTTTCATAAACAGTTCCTGATTGACCTACACTAGATTATACCTCCTGTTCATAACACAGATTAAAATAAAACATGTTTTTTATTACGCTAGAAGAAACTAAATTCAATTAATGATCTATAAACCTTCTACAAACAGGCTAAATAATCCACAAAAGGCTCCACTTAGGAGTTAATCATATATATATTTTTTATTGATGTATCAATATTTATGAAATTGTCTTCTCAATATATAGATATTTTGAAGACCGGATATTTATAGGGCTTTTAATCTGTTATTGGCTGGCAGTGATCACTTTATACACCGTGTAACATTCATCACTTTCATTTTTTTTCAATTACCAATATAAGATGGAAAAATGATCTCTTGGATTTTCTGGAGTTAGTTTTTCTTTAGCTTAAAATTATTCGTGAACACATTTCGATAAAAAATACTATGCTTTTATTCAACAACAGTAATCAATACATTACACAGTCGATGGTGTTATTAAAGTATCAAACCTACGCCGTATTTTTGGGGGAAAATGATTTGAATAACAGGAAAATATTTTATATTTAGCCTTTTATGCATTGGTTTTGAAATGGGGTTTTGAGTAATGAATTTAAATCGAATTGAAATGAGCAAATCTTTTAAAGGGAAAATATTTCATATTCCTGTACTCACTTTCTCTTTCATTTCCCTCCGTCAAACTTTATATTATCATGACACGAAATTTTCATTCGAACGCTCGTATTAGGGAGGCGAAGAAGTTTTGAATTAAGGGAATATTTTCATAGACAGCGGAGGTTTCATACGGCCGAGTGGAGGATTAGTTCAATATTGAAGCGTGCGTGACTTCGTTACACGGAAAATACTTTTCTCTTAAGTACCTGTCGGCTTTTAACTGTCGTGCGTATTTTTGCCCATATCATAAAATTTAGCAAGGCACGTTTGATAACGTAATTCGGCGGTAAATGCGTAAAACAAAATCGACGGAATAAAAATAAACCTATACATAACTTCGAAGATTAGAAACACGTATTGGAGGTCAAGTATTCTTTTTCAAGCAAAAATGTATTAGTCATTATAAATAACCTTAATAGACCTCTCGTGGTTGCATACCTGTACTATGTGGGAGTCTCTTGAGAGAATGAGGCAGATGAGTTTCCTAATAATAATGTTGGAAAAAACTGAAATATTCAAGAATAAAGGTTAAGAAATATATAAATGTAATTCGTAAGTTTATGCTGTAAGGCGTCGATTTCATTATGTGTATTTGATTAATATGATCCTTGATTATTAAATGTTTATATAATCCTGTTAATATTTTTTTGTTATTCATTCCATAGTGAAAATTTTGGTAATTTTGAATAAAGTAATAGTTATATTTATACAACAGTATTTTATAATATTTCCATCTAGATTAGCGAATAACATTCTACTTGGTTTTATGTTTTATCATGATGCCATGATTCGTGGACATTAAATCATTAATCTGAATAAAAGCCTTTAAGTAGGTAGGCATTATTTTTTCCCAATAAATTCATACCATCATCTCCATATTGAAATATGTCTACGGGTGAATATTTCAAGGAAGGCACGCTATCATAAATTTACCGGCCATTTAAATAATATTACTTTTCGTTGTAAAAGAGGCAACATAGGTACGTATTGCGTAGTCGCGAACAGCCGTAGGTATACAAAACGCCGAAATAAATAAATAATGAGAGGCGCGAATGGTGAACTCGATTTGTATCTGTCCCAGAGACCTTGTACTTTGTCAGTGAGTAATTTGCATGGGCCGTTAGAGCCGTACAATACTCACAAGTATATTCATTCCTACTTTCTTGCACAAAATGTCAGACGTGCAACGCATTCCACGGCCGAAAACATTATTTGCGGTGTGCACACAATGAGAGGTTTCAAAGTGATTCGTTCGAGCAACAGCATATAACTCGGTATGTTAATACACCTACCTAAATACGTATATTATGTACTAGTATTCGTAAAATAATATATTCAAAATATACACACATCAAATTCTTACAACCTACAAGCCATGGCCATATTTCAATTATCTAGTCTAAAAAAGCGAAGTTCATATTTTTTGTGATATTATTGTTATCGTTTTATTTTTATTTGAAATAATTTCTCTGAATCCAACTGAAGTTATTTCACATAGCGATAAAACGAGTTATATCTCAAAATAGTAAATGAAATAAATACAATAATTTTACAAAGTTTTACAAAGTAATCATTTGTGAAAACACGTTTATGAAATCTCAAACCAATATTATAAGCGGTTAATAATTTTAACAAATCTAGTTACTTCCATTAGCATCCGTTATAAGGAAATTTTGATAACTCGGTAAAGTTAAATAAATTGGCCGCAATTATTTCCTTCCCTCCATGTCCTCTCTGGCTTCTTGCCTTTCTACTTAAATGAAATAATAATATAGCTCTATTACGTAGATTTGTACATCATCTCATTCAAGTTACGCTCTCTGAAAGAACCGGCACATTACTGAGAACATTATAACACAAGTTCACTGTAGCTAAAAGTTTAATCTAATTTTATAGTAAAGTCGTTCAAGTTAACTTGAAAAAAGAAAATTCTACATTTCTCTCGAGATAACTGCGAACAATAAATAATTTTATCGTTTTCGTGGGCACACGTAGGCAACGAATAAAAACCTTTATGCGGGAGTTTATAACAATCTGTTACGAAATATTATGTTTTTTTTTCATTTCGTGTAGAAACGTGCGTACTTAGTATAATGTGAATGTGTAAGTATATGTAGGTAGTATCGAGTCGATATTAAAAGAAATAACCCAACACGTATTCGTTAGAATAGAGATTTAGCTACAATAAATCATTTGCCGGAATAGTTTTTCTGTTGGCCTTTTTCATGTTTTCCGCTGTGGCTCCCTAGATGCTTTTCTCTTCGATCTAATCTTACAAATAAAATAGGGTATTTCTAACAAATTATAGAGGCATTGAAAGCGATTACATTTTAAACGAAAAAGTTATTGTTATTTCTTTGTTTACACGTAAATTTACATAGCTTTTCGGGTTTTGTAGCTCAGCATACGTATTTATTTATATACTAAGCAGTATTGTAAATAAAAAATCCATGTTCTTAACTTCTATATTAATATGATAAAATGTTTGAATATGTTAAAAGAGTTAAATATATAAGTTTATTAAGTGTGATTTTATTATAGGTGTTAAGTTCGTTTGGAACAATGTTACAGGAAAATATTCTGTCAGAATCTAAAATGTCACTATTCAGATGGAAATTTCTTTTGTGCTCAGTTTGACAGTGACGAGTTGTTTATTTTCTTTTATCGTTTCCTGTACACCCGTTACGTCACGGTGACAGGGAAGCGCAACTTGTTAATTGCCAATACCTAGAAGATACACCCAAGTGGCTCAGATATGAAGGAACCAGAAGACTCTCAAAATATTCATAAAGTTTATAACGATAGGCATCTCTATGCCAATCCGTGACCATTGTAAGAAGAAGTTTTCAATTCAAACCCTTATTTACACCCCAATGGTGCATAGGGCACTGCATTATATAAACGCAGTGTTATCTTGATCGTTAACACACGAAGGAAAGGTGATCAGCCATCCGCTTCAGGTACCAGTCCAGGGTAATATTGAATAAATATTAGAGTGAAAAAAAACACTTATATTTATCAGACCCCCCCCCCTAGGAATCGAACCCGGGACCTCCAGAACGGTAGCCGAGCGTGCTGACCATTACACTACGGAGGCGAACAAGAAGAAGTTAGTTCGGGTATATTTTCACTCAGGGTTTCATTGATATTCGTGTCACAAACTGTTAAAACTACTTCGCACACTTTATACAAGTTGAAAACATTAAACACAGAGATAAGTATTAATGTAACATCAAAATATTATTATAAAGTTCGAGTCGGGAGGGATTATCATAAATCCCTTCATGGCTACGAGCACGCATGAAAAACTCGCAAGGCGCTAATGAAGTTGCCACTCCGGGATAATTCGCGAAGTCGGGATAACGTTACGTTCCGTGAGCGGGAAAGTTCGGCTCCCGAGCGGCGGAGTTTACGCTGCGGGAAGCAGGCAGCAGGCAGTAGGCAGTCATCAGTCCAGGTACGGCTGGATATGCCGAGTGATGGAGTATTGATTCGCAGTGGCCGTACCAGCTGGTTGGCGCGTACGGATGGAGCTACCCGCGACTAACTACTCGCTACTCGGGCCTCGTGAATTAATTTCGAAACAGAAAACCTGGCGCGCCTTTCCACGGCCGACGCCGCAGTCGGCTTGTGCATTTTCCGGCGAAACAGAAATTGAAGAGCTTAGCGCATAAAGCTTTGTACCATCGTACCGTGTGCTGCACGGCTGTACCGTGTACTGTACGATAAGCTAAATACATGACGCACGCTGCCATACTGAGAAACGCCGAGTGAGAAGACGGGTTCATTTTTATTAATGCACTTTTAATGCAAAGAAACAAATTGCATCAACGTGGTGCCAGTTTATGTTGGTACCATTGCTTTATTCTTAACAAGAAATTGCTATCGAGAAAGATTTTAGTGGAAAATTTTAGAACAAACATTTCAAACATAATTTTACTTTTCGTAAGTTACAATTTACACCTTAAAAGTTCGTACACTTTACGGAAAGTTGGAGTCATTCGTGAGGGCTGAACGAAGTTCGTTCTGTATTCGTAATGAGCGATTTCAACGGGAGTAATTAAGCTTATAAAATAGTAATATTGGGCAGAGCTTTTTGCCCTTTGGAGGCAGAAACGGAGAATTTTATAGTGCTGCCACGTTAATACAAATAAATGGAAATATGGTCGGAGGGCGGTTTACGGGCGAGAAGGGTTGGGGTAACATCAGGCGCAAAAATTCATCGCGGGTGGAATGACCGCACGTTTTAGTGGAGCTCGAAATAATAATCGGTAATATCACAAAAAAATACGTTACACATTCACTTTACACCATAAAGTATGAACGCGTGTCATGTGCACATTATACCACAGAGAGCACAATGAAAGGCTTTCAAAAACAGACCCACCTCATAAAGAAATTACTCAATTAAAAGGTCCAAGTAAAACATTAAAAAGGGAAACATTATTCAAAATAAATAAAATCGTGAATTTAAATCTTGTTAGGATTTCTTTGAGGTAACCTTTAAAATGTTAAAATTTTAATACGAAATAAAATAATGGTTTACCCGATTCATCTAATTTTGGAGTTTAAACGGAATATTTAGGTACCTATAGAATATTTAAACATCTAGTTATTTTTTGAGAAACATCTAAAACATATTTTATCATTCTCTGTCCATCGTTACTATTCTTGTCTCTAGCGTTTTCCACATTTAAAAAAAAATTGTTAGTCTTGAAATATCCACAATAACATGCATATCGATTTAAGTACCTACCTAAAATATGTAAAGTGGTTTCCAGTTAATTTGACGTTATTTCTCATAGTATTTGACCTGACGATGCACTAACTTATAAAGAAATAAATTAAAAATACAAAAATAATATATAATGAGATAAAAAGTTACCGTGACATTTAAATCGGATTCAGTTATGTCAGGTTAAAGTTATGAATGTTACACGATTAGGGAATACAAATTCCAATAATATAGATTGTTTCCAGCAGAGGTACAATAAAGATGATTCGAGGAGAGAAGATCTTCTGTGGAAAGATTTCCGAATGATATTTTTCTTTATATCTAAAAGCACTAAACGATATTGGATCACGTCACCTTCAGATAAATAAAATTTAGACGAGTTCGGAACCCAAACATATTGCGATGTCATGTATGTGGTCGTTCGTCAATCATACGTTTAACCTATCTTTTTATCTTTACCTTACCGCAAAATACACTGTTTGCCATTTTTAGTTATTTTTATTGTGAGGAAAATTGTTATGTATTTCATGAAAATTCGACACTAAAAACCATAGAATTATTTAACTCCCCTTCCGTACTGAATTGGTATGCACTTTTGGGTGCCATACAGAAGCACCTGAGTTTGATTCTCAACTCGAGTGTGATCAAGATAAGGTTATCAAATGAGGCACTTTTGCTCAACCACCCTGGATCCTTCTGACGCCTAGTCAGGCGCGATATCTACTGAAGTAAATGATCCAATATTGAGCCGCTATCCACTGAACTATCAGGCGGTTACCCAAACGAGATAAACTGAGGGTAGACCCAGGATAAACTAAATTCACATTTTGGTAAAAAATTGTCAATTTTCTCCTTTCGGCGAAAACGATCGATTTAGTTAAGACGATAATCACTAATTATAACTATTTTACCCCAATAAAAAATGTTAATACATATTAACATTTTTTATTGGGGAATATCGGGATAAAACGAGTTCACAAATGAACATTCATTTGTGAACTCGATGTGTTTTAGTAAAATAGCAAGGTCCTTGGATGCCACAATATTGCACAGGTGAACATATTTTGTCTGACCACGACAATGTTATTTTCGAGGAATGATGACCATAATGGCCCTTATAACGATGACCAATTAAATTACCGTCCTAACGAAAAATGTTTTTACGTGTATATAATGGCAGGTACTTGAGTTTCACATAAGGGTGTACAGTGATGGACCTAGGAATATTTTTTGATTTTTTTTTCGGTTCTGCACGATGGCAAGAGTTGTTGGTTGAGGCAATACATAATCTGGTTCTTTTATGAATCCTCTCCAAATAAAGTCAGGAGATCTCAGGGAGCAAAACTGAAGATCATGGTCATTATTCCCAATGCGACTTTCTATCATTGAGGAAGAGATTCATTCGGAGAATTGAAGAGATTCATCTCGAACATCCTGATTTCTATAGGATTGTATTTGTGTACATTATGGTAGTGCGGTAATTAGTTTTGAGACTTTTTAATGTTTTAGACCTGAGGAGTTTTGCCTCAAATGTAATGGTAGCCGGGGGTTGAGTGTCTCGGCGGAGTGCGCCTTTGAGCCTAACTAATCTAAATTAAAATTAATAACAAACATTATCATTGTTAAAATTTCGGCATGTAAAGTTAAGTGCTGAAGGTAATGAAATGTAACAATTAAACTAGAAATTATAAAAAAAGCAGTAAAATAAAATTATAAAAATTAATACGCGAGCGACTAGAAATATTAATGGTTTGTTGGGCTTATTTTTTTGTACGAGTGGATATGAGAAAGACGTAAGGTGTTTATATCATTATATAGTATGTATAGCCCTGTATATTTTAGCGATATTGATATTTATCGAAAAAAAATATAAAAGTTCACAAGAAATATGTTGATTCCAATCTGAAAAAATGCTGTTCTAAAAAAATGTGGTTTTTGTAATCAACCCTGAAATATTCGTTTCTTTTCCATTTTTCGTTATTCATAATATTTCAATTATTCCTACCTGCGTCCAAAATATCCCAGGGCCCTGAAGCTTTATCTTTATTAGGTTCTGCGATAGGTTGATCCGCCACTGTGGGGAGGGTATAAAGATATAGCACGATAATACGTAGGTATCTGTATTAATCCTAAATTCAAATATGGCCACCAGCTCGGCGACTGACATTATTCCAAAAGGTAGTTTTTCACGTTGGGGAGGTGGGGAGTCTCATTTCCGTTGTTAATAGATAGCGCTTTTAATTTACATTTATTTTAATAAATTATTCGCATTTTAAATGGCGATTTGAGATTTAAAACACGAGAGTTTTTCTGAAATGGGTAGATAACACACCAAGCGGTTAAATACCTTATAAATATTTACAAGAATTCAAAGAAAATGTTGTTTAAAATATAAAAGTATATTAATTTATCAATGCAATCTTTGGCGATTGAATTATCCATTAAGAATTAAAACTTTTTACATTGTATTATTTAAAACATAAAAGTATACTATGCAAATTTCTACGGTGGAATTCACTAATTAAAGTGCATTTTTCCGTGATGAAATCCACTTATGAAAGTGTAATATTCCGTATTTTAACATGTATAAAATACTTTTTCCTTGTGTCAGAGCACCTACTCAAAATATAATAGGTACCCAACTTTTTTTGCAAAAAGGGTTTTGAAAACTTTTTCGCCAAACCATTTTGCCATTATTTGGTACATAATTTAGGCACACGTGTTGAACAAGCAAGAAATTTATTCGACTGGCGGGAAAATTTGAAAACCCAAAAACCGTTTAGCTATCGGCGTTTTACAATATATATTTTGATTTATTTCATCATGCGGGTCAATAGGGTAAATAAGATTTATGTATTGTTATCTTGAGCGTTAGTTAAATGAATGTGGGTAATCTTGAGCTTGTAATACCACTCGGTTTTATAGCTTTATTTTAATTGCAAGTTATATATATATATATATATATATATATATATATATATATATATATATATATATATATATATATATATATATATATATATATATATATATATATATATATATATATATATATATATATATATATATATATATATATATATATATATATATATATATATATATCTTTAACTGCGATCTAAAACCATAAGCTTCCATAGAGCGTTTGTGCATTACACGGAATTTTACCGTCCGGCAGTCCGGTTAGCATGATAAAACGGATGATTGGCTTAGATTGGCTTGTGTTTTTGGCCGTCTTTCTTCGGATTGGTGCACTTGATCGGCGTGTGATTACGGTCACACGCGGTCGTGATCAAACTTAACTGTCGTTGTCGCTTTTATTTTTAAAAAAAAAACTCGACTAGCGGAAGATAAATTATCGTGTAGTGCACAAGCGCTCATACTGACGCATGTTAAAACATGAGCGCGCCGTCATCAGCCGTTTAGTTGCTACAGCAGCGTGAAGTTAGTAACACTTCATGCCCCAACCCTTGTATATAAGGTGAGTAATGTAAAAAAATTATAAATATATTAGTACCCATAATAATTAATTAAATAAGTTTTCTGATCTAAGTTGTCTAAATTGAAAAAGAAAACCAACTATTCTTCAGCACTTATTGAATATTGCAAAGTCCCAATTTGAGTGAGGTCTAAAAAATTTCCATTAAAAAAAAAATTCAGTCACTCTGCGCCTGATGTGGTTATTTTACCCCATCATGATTCCACTAAATTTATTACAATCGCATTGCAGAGTCCCTTAATTGGAACACAACCCGGTGTTTTAAACTTTTCAGTGCTTTCACAAAACTTTACAATCAGAAGGGTCGTAGCTATACTCATAAATTCAGAGTAAGTTTGATGACATACAAAAGGGGTAAGAATAAGTTTATTAAAAAGAAAAAATGGCACTTGGATATGTAGGAATAAGCATTGGTACTTAACTGAATTATTTATAAAGATGTGCTGACAGAATTTTTCTTCGTCAACGAGGTGTATTTTTATGTATATTTTCAAAATAATAATGGATTATTTATACAGCGCCATTATTGTGCATTATTAGATTATTTTTTTAAAGAAATTTTTATATGGGTGTTTTTATTTTTTTTCAAAAATACTTCAATTTCATACTACTTATTTCATTATTAGAAATAGATATCAAATTATGGTACAGTGGGTTCGAACCAAGAAACTCTGACACAAGAGTCCGCGACACTAACCACAGGACCACAACCCCGATCTTAATACCCGTATTCAGAAATCCCGTTTATATTTGACCTTCTATCCAAAAATACATATAAAAGAGCTGATCCTCTTCCCGTATCCTACCCTCATCCAGTTACAACTATAATTTTTCTACTAAATACCTACAGTTACATTGTATCCCATGTGCTAAAAATCAATGTAAACGCAGCTCAGTAACGTAAAGTTTAACGTTAATTTTAACGACAACAAGCAGAAAATTGGAATTACTCTGTATTTCTTACATTTCTTTCTCTATGTTTTCGTTAGTTCAAGGATCGTCAGTTTGACAGAGGTTTAGTTATTAGTGTGAATAATTTCGCTCGAAGACGACAATGTTAAGCATTTTTATAATTAAAAATAAGATTAATTTATCCTGGTAAATATTCCGTTTAGTTAAAAATGGTATTTTTTAGAAATGACTCACAAGGAGATTTTACATAATGTATACCTTCTATGAATATAGTACATCCTATCCGCGTAACATAATTTTTAGTTTTGAAAAAACAGTAAAATCGAGTTTACATATTAATACGATCTACATTGTAGATCGTATTAATCAGTAATCTCGATTTTACTGTGGATTCTACAGAACATTATAAATATAAAAATAATGATTAATGACAAAATAATAAAATGGACGTAAAGCAATTTTAATATCAATCATGTAAAAAAAGATGTTTACTTACATTTCTGCACATCTCTTTACTGGGTAACTGGAGTTTAAGATACAGAAAGTATTATTTTGTACACTTTATATATTGAAATAATTTAGTGAACAAATGAGTTTTTAATTTTGCCCGTTGAATTGGTATTCACCATCGCGGTATGTACGCCATTAATCTTTGGTGTAAAAATGTTTACTGTTTGATAAAACAGGTGCCGTTTTCGTAAATTATCTAGAATGTAAACATGTTGCGAATTATGGTGAAACAACGCTCCAATAAGGGAGCACAGCGCGCGGCGGCTCGGCGTTTCTCAAAATGGACTGTTATTCATATTGAACGGTTTCCGAAATTTATAGGTTACTCTGAATTGCCATGATTAAGCCATAAATTATAAATAAGTGGTATATAAGTCGATAATTCAGTATAATATTAAATGAGAAATATTACATCTTCAATGAAATCTTTAGTCCTTCAAATCTTGTGATTTAACAATAATTAATAAAAAAGATTATTAAAAAAAATGTTATTTTAACCACATCACTGTTTAATGATATCGAGTTATGAATCTTCTTTAGAAATAAGTATTTTCTTTTTTTAATCCAATGACCCGCGTTACATATATTTTACTTAATATTTTCTCCAAAATATAAGATCTTCTGTCATGTACAATGTTCTCTGCAGGATTTGCAGCAGACAAAATTAATTTTCTCTTAAATATTCATGTTTTCCCGGACTGTCATGGGAATAATTGACTACTGATTGCCAATCGCAATTTATAGTTATTCACGCGATGAAAAACATTTAATTTTAATTGATTGATATTTTATTCAATGGAAACTCAATATTTTATGAACAATAAACAAGAATTTATTGATTTGGCGTTTAATTTGTAGAACTCCATTTTAATTTATGCATTAATTTTAAATCAAACACAGATTTTTTTAAGTCTAAGTTGTATTTTATTATCAAAAACACATAAAAAATTCTATTGTGACAATTGTTTCGCCTAGTTATGGCACTTTCAAACGAATGTTGTTTAAAAATGCCATAACCAGGCGAAACAATTGTCACGATATTTATTTTAATGTGTTTTTGTTAATAAAATACCACTTAGTAGACTCAAAATTCTGTGTTTGATTTTAAATTAATACATTTAAAAAAAATTATTATATGAAATAAACAAGAAATTGATGAGTAGATACTCATATTCTTTTTCAATATAAATTGGAAGTTATCAAGTAAGAAGGTATACTAAATAAATGAATTGATTTGCTTAAAAAAACTGACAATAATTACAATTCTGCATCCTTTTCAACCACAGAAATGAATTAAAAGTTATCGTGTTGGGTAGGCAGCGCCTAGCGGCAGTGTCCCCATTTTGGGCAGTCCGAAATATCTCCTCGACGTGCCGTACTCTTGTCCATTCGTATATAATGTAAATTAATATAAATATACTACATTTTGAGTGTGTCCAAATACTTGTTCACAAAATCTGGATTATCTCCAATTGCAGGAGTTATTTTCATATTATTTTTTGACATCTCATTAAAGATGAAGAATATGGAAGTCTGGGCATTTACGGGGCTTACGACCGTCATAGGCTGGTTTAAGTGATCACTTTACACACGTGTAACATTCACCAATTCTACCCATTATTGACAACCACACTACTCAAATTCTTGGAAGTTCTATATATATGAACCAATTTAGAAACCTTGTTCATGAATCACTAGAACTTCACTAGAGACATCTATTGGTGAGATGTAAAGAAGCTTTTTATTTATTATTTTCATATTATTTTTTGTCAAAAAATAATATGAAAATAACTCCTGTAATTGGAGATAATCCAGATTTTGTGAACAAGTATTTGGACACACTCAAAATGTTGTAAATAAATTATCTGGTCAAATTATAAGCTTAATAATAAAAATGAAAATGGTATTTTCTGGCGTTTCTCATGTGTGTGATTATAATCCAGGATTCGGATTTCACATACTAATATAAGAGTTTCTGCTTAATAAAAAGCTTCTTTACATCTCACCAATAGATGTCTCTAGTGAAGTTCTAGTGATTCATGAACAAGGTTTCTAAATTGGTTCATATATATAGAACTTCCAAGAATTTGAGTAGTGTGGTTGTCAATAATGGGTAGAATTGGTGAATGTTACACGTGTGTAAAGTGATCACTTAAACCAGCCTATGACGGTCGTAAGCCCCGTAAATGCCCAGACTTCCATATTCTTCATCTTTGATGAGATGTCAAAAAATAATATAAATATACTTATTATTTTTTCATCCCTTGAAAGTAAGTGCCAATGCGTTGTGGCCGAGTGAATGTAGGTCCGGTACTATAGGAGGGTACCTAATTAATGAACATTAATATAAAAGTAGGGTAGGTATTATATCCGGGGATAGCTACAATGTACATGTACAGCTAAAGGTACTTAGTGCCTAGTAAGTATGTATGATAACGAATAATTAATATTCTGTTGATTGCATGTGGCAATACCGGTGGAACAAATGCTATATAATATATTAATATCGATTACGGTTGGTTCACAACGAGTCTGTGTGAGCGTGTAGAGAAAATTCACATATACATGCATACATTTGGAGAATGATGGAAAGAATTAGCTGGAATATGAAAAATGACAAACGAAGACGATTGTAGAAGGGTTAATGTAAAAATAACGCTCAATATCAGTAGCACAATATGTTGGAAAATAGAAGGGAAAAAATAAAGAGATCTCCTCACAATAAACGACCTTATTTAAAAATCATAAGTGAAAGAAAAGTTTTTTTTTACTGTGCACGGGTTACTAAAGTACGTCTAAAGAGGTCCCCGATGGTAAAAATGGAAACCTGAACAAGACCAAACAATTTTTTTAAAAATTCAATTTGTTTGAGATAAAATATTCATTCAAACCCTTATCTGCACCCCAATGGTGCATAGGGCACCGCATCATGTAAACGCAGTATTATCTTGATCGTTAACACACGAAGGAAAGGTGATCAGCCATCCGCTTCAGGTATTAGTCCAGGGTAATATTTAATAAATATTAGAGTGAAAAAATCACTTATATTTATTAGACCCTCCTCTGGAAATTGAACCCGGGACCTCCAGAACGGTAGCCGAGCGCGCTGACCATTACACTACGGAAAAGGCAAAGGCGGATATAAAATATAACGCGTTTATACTATTATTTGTACCTACATAGGTAAGTGTGTTCATTTTAACTTTTCGCTTCCCTAAGTCAAGTATTACGAAATTGGAGTTTATGTTCTTGCAATCGAGGATATTAATCTGAAACTTTTCGCTTGTGCATGTTTATAGAACACTAGCCCCGTTCAACCACTAACTCAACGTGCTTGCACGAAAATCTGATAGTGAAGTGGTTCCAAGTATGTACGCACATATTTGTAATATAAAGCTGATGATTTATTGCATCTTAAGTTATCTCAGATTTTTCAAAAGATAATATGTATTTTCCTTATTACAGAAAGGAAATAAAAAGTCATGTACTTTTTAATAGCAGTAAATACAAAAAAAATCCGTAGGTACATACTAACTCAACAGTCATGGAATTGCGTTAATTCAGTTAATATTTGTAAAAAAAATACTAACTCAACAGTCATGGAATTGCGGTGTATCTAGGCAGTATTTTCGTTATTTGGGCTATATGATTATCGTAAATGAGATTATCAAAATTATTTGCATGAAATAAAATTGAATGGGTGTTTTAATAAATAATGGTTAGAAATGTGGTATTTAATATTAGTAGATATTCATATTTTATGATTTTTGACAGTTAATTTTAATCCGTATTCTGTCAACCTGTTAAAAGTTTGACAGTTCTATAAAGAGGCGTATAAGCGGAACTTGACCCGATGTATCCTGCAGTAATTTATTTAAAATATTTTTCCCTAATATAATACAAGCGTATGGAACCCATGAAATTAATAAAAAGCCGACAAAAAACGAAACCAAATTCGTCTAGTTTACCAAGATTTTTAACGACAGTAAGTAGAAATATATAAAACTATAATTTCCTCACTTTTTCTTCTCTAATTTTTTTTCATTTAAAAAGCGTCTGATTGATAGTTTTCTGTCGGTATCAGTCAAAATAATTTATTTTTACGTGTAGCAATATTTGAATGTAACAATTTTATTAAAAATATCATAATTTATCCATTTTTTAGACACTTCCTTTAAATGTCAAACACAAGTTATAAAAAAAAATAGAAAATGAAGAAAACAAAGATAGATTGAAGAATCGTGATATTACAGGGTTGCAGTTTTTTAAACTATTTAAAATATTTTTATTTTAATCGTTAAAAAATTTCTTAAATATTTATATGTATTTGTGTGTGTATTTAATTTCCTACAAAATCATTGTTATTCTTAATTTCAAAAACATGTGTAATATTGACGTAAATGTGAAGAATTTGTAAAAAAATATATACAAGCTCTTATTATAAAATATCTTCACTGTTTGAAAGATTACATACTCGTACTAGTTAAATTTAATTCCTAGCAGGTCATTCACACTCAACCATCCATTTTATAGGCAGCAAATAGCAACGAATATATTTATAGTCCTTAATCGATTATTATTAATGTCACTAAGGAATAGTACATTTTGTACGAATACCTGTTGATTTTTTAACGGTTCAAACTAAAAAAGTTTCTTCGTTCATCGATTTTAAGGGAAGTATTTTTCTACAACAATGAAATGTTTTATCAATAACTTAAAAGATGTCAAGAACATACCACAAAGGTACCTTACATATAGTATATACTGATACCAGTACATTTTTTGTTATATAAAACTTTCTTCGAGACACCATCATCACACCAGCATCATCCAAGTTACACAAGCCGGTACAAGTACGGTTATGGAACCCCGAGTGGTAAAGCTGTTGCTACTATTCTCCTTTTCCTCCTTCCTTTCCTTTCCCATATAGTAGTAATTTCTTTCTCCCCGAACTCATTTGATTGCGTTATTTAAGAACTTCGATTACAGGTTTGATGGCCTTGCCTTCATTCGACGATTGAGTTAAGAAGTCAATACGTATAGTAATTTTTTAAAAGGAATTATCTGCAAATCTACTTTTTTAGAGGGTTTTTTACAGCAATAGACAAGTACTATAGTATATTAGTACAAGTATAGTAAGAATAAGGAATGCTTCTTTTTCTTCTTCTTCTTTTTGTAGATCCTAGGGATCTGTTTGTGCCTCCGCATGTCGCTCTTGGGATGTCGACTCCCAGCTATCTTTCCATCTTTTCGGAGGTCTGCCTGGGGGTCTGCGTCCTTCAGGGTTGCCTTGGAGGGCGATACGTGGAATCTTCTGACATTCTGTTTATATGTTCATTCCAGTATCGCCTTCGTTGTCGTTCCCACCTCACAATAAGGAAGGCAAATGTGAAAAACACTTAGACAAAGTGACAATCAGCCTTTCTTGAGTTTACTTTTGCAATTGGTGAGAATCAAACCCACGACACCAGTTTCGCTACTACGCCATGGGGTCCGTCAAATATTATTGGAAATAAAAAAAATTCGTATGGGACAGATAGATGTTTTACGTATTTTATGTTATTTTATGTAATTCGCATTCAAAAATAGAAAAATAAATTATTGTATTTCAAACAACAACAAAAATATCGATCACATTGAGAGTAAGGTTTCTCAAATTATTAAAAATAAATGATGTTATTTTAAAAATCTACAAACATAATATTTTGTTTCTAGAGAGAAGGGCGAGACATAGGACCGGATATGATTTCTTTCGGAAGTTAAAACATAAAGTAAAAATGTGAAAGCTCTTTGAGCTTTCCATTCATTATATTTTTTTCATAAAAATATCACATGATGTATATTACATTTATTATATATTTATTATATATTTTTCTCAAAATTTCTTGATGAAGAATCTACTAGAAGAAAATACATATGGTATATTCCAATCCTTTATCGTTAAATTCAATCTGATACGGTATTACGTCCATTTTAAGTGAAGTGTCAAATTGTTTAATACAAATAAATACATGGATAACAAATAAAACTAACTATTATAAAAATCCAATTTTCAATCAAAGAACATCAAACCTCATAAAAAAGTTTTTCCGATATTCATGTAAGTGCGTATATGCCGATCTAGGACGATAATGAAAGACGGTAGTGCATTTGCACGACCAAATCTATTAAAACCTAAAATCTGGTCATGTTTTATTATATTATATATATATATATATATATATATATATATATATATATATATATATATATATATATATAATATATATATATATATATATATATATATATATATATATATATATATATATATATATATATATATATATATATATGTGTGTGTGTGTGTGTGTGTGTATTTACGTGTGTGGGACAATTCATTAATTTTTATTATTATTTGTTTAGAATACAAAATGTACTTAATTGTATAATAAAACTTATTAGAGAAAGGAAATCACTACTAATTCAGTTATTAATTATTTGACTTTATGGAAATTTTAGAAATACATTTATTAAAATTGCATGGACATATAATTTTTTTGAGATTTTTTATGTAGAAAATTGAAACAGTTTAATTATTTTTTTATACGTTAAATACTAAAATTATTATTGTTGTTATTAATTATTGATTTTGATCAATCAAACGCACATCCTACGAAGATTTTTAAAATTTAAAATAGTTCCATACAAACTCTCTTTAAAGTCACAAATAAAGATTCATAGATCGTTTTAATGATAATATAAAAATGTAGTATAACTAAGTAGGTAATTTTTCACTTTATTATACTCGTAAAAAGGTACTCACGTGTTCAAAAAATATCTTTGTTCTGTTGTTCAGAGCGTCCTTTTTAAAAATTCAAATCTCGGCACGTTCTCCCACTCTCGCGAAGCTCATCACTAGCCTAAGCTCCTCGGGAAGGTACCTTTCCAGTAACGGACAGAAACATACTGGAGATCTGGCCTGGGGCGGGGGTACGCCGGAAAACTCGGGAGCTTTCGTTCACGCCACATTACCGGATGCAAAACAAGCGATTCTATAAAAGGGTCATTTCCTCATAACCCTCCCGTAATGGGAATAATAAATTGAAATTATTCCTTTTTTCGCCACGAGTTTTCCGTACATTTTACGGCCGTCTAGAGTAAACTAGTTCTGCGGTTTTCTGCCCACACCTTTGCGACAAATTTTGCGTTACAGTTTGTGTCACCACCGAGTCGAAAGTCCTCGCTCGTTTTATAAGGTTGATAGGATAAAAGTTTAATTGGTAGATGTTAGTTTACTAGGATTAAAATTTTGCTTGTTTCTGGGTTAGTGCGGACTCGCGGAGATGACAGGCTAGTCGCCCCTAGTTCGAGTAGTCATGGGAACTCGGTAAACAACACAGCTAGGTACTCGCATGGCCGGTAACGGTAACGAACCCCCGAGGGTTGACCAATGTTTACTGCGGCGCACCTCCGCTAATACCACCCCGAAGCCACTCACTTTTACAACACACGGTCAAGGGAGAGCCTCGTGGCCTGCAGAACGTCGCTTGATTTGTATCATGGGATAAATTTCTAAATAAATCAACATCATTGTTTGCCTGCGGTGAAATACGAAACGTTTGCCCGTTCTGATAATGTAAATAATAAATATGCCTGCAGGGTTAGATATACATTTGTGTACGTGTTTGTATGCGTGACATAATACGTTCGTAAAAACATTTTTTATTCGGTAAAAATATCAATTTAATTTGTAATGAGTGGCAATTTTATCGAAAAAATTGTATTTTTATTTTATATTCTTCATAATTGTTTCTTCTGATATCTTTTGAAGCATCACAACATAGTATTTTTTATACAAATGTACATACATAGGTACAAATATAGATTATATATAATTTCTTGTGAATCGTGTATTATGTTTCATTGGTTTACTTTACTAAAACATATAAATGTTATTTTTAATGTTATTAAAATTATAAATAAAGATGATTTCGAAATATTTTTTAAATGAAAGGTTTTAAAATAATAGTGCGTCAATGAATTTTTATTTACGGTTATCGATGTTTATTATTTAATTTTATAAATTTCAAAATTAAAAAAAAAAAAACTTCAAAATCCTCGTTTCAATGTCCTTAAATGTATTTGACAGTAGGTACTAGTTACTGGTAATTAATTTATGTCATACATCAAATATTTCTACAGCAACAACCAATTCATCGTTCGTTGGTACCTGATTTGGAAAAGGTGAAATGTAAGTATAAATATATAATTAACAATTATGTATTATTTTAATGGTTAAGTAGGTATCAATATAAAAAGTAATTTAGGTACCTACTTAACCCTTAAAATAACACATACTGATGTGAAATAAAGATTTATAGCGGTTTATATTATTATTATATATTTTTTATGGCGACTTGGTTCCATACTATGTTACTGGGATGCACGTATAGGAATATCTGGTCACATCTTGGTTTAAATTTACTATTGTAATATACTTTTAATGTTGGCTATAAATAGCCAGAGTGGAATAAAGAGAATATTAAAGTCTATATTATTTCAACTTGCTTGCTCCGTTGGTTTACTATACAAATACTGAGAATTAAAATTAAAAGTTTCTGCATAATTATGTTATAACTATTCCATTTTATTTCTAACTTGTCCGCCTCCGTGGGTAATGTTTAGCACGCTCGTGTTCGATTCCCAGGGGAGGGGGTCAAATAAATATAAATGGTATTTTCACTCTAATATTTATTCAATATTACCCTGGACTGGCGCCTGAAGCGGAGGGCTCATCACCTTTCCCCTATGTGTTAACGATCAAGATAACACTGCGTTTATATGATGTAGTGCCCTATGCACTATCGGGGTGTGGATACGGGTTTGAAGTGAAGATTCCATTTTATTTTAAGTTAGTAGTAATACTAAGTCGGAGAACCTTTTTTTTGAGACTAATGAATCATACTAAAATTTATTGAATTGAAAACATGATTTTTAGTGAAAAGATTTTTATACTCTCTTAAATATTTATTTTACTTTGAAGCTATTTTAAAAATATTGTAAGTATCTTCTAAACATGGATAAAATTTTATAAATTGAAGTTTTGATTTTCATCGTTATTTTTCAAATTATGAATATGAAATATATTATGTATGGATACATATATATATATATATATATATATATATATATATATATATATATATATATATATATATATATATATATACATAGAATATATATATATATATATATATATATATATATATATATATATATATATATATATATATATATATATATATATATATATATGTAAATATTTATATAATCTTATATTAAGTTTACAAATTTTAATATTTCACTTTATCGAGGAATCGTTTTTTGTTACTAAGTGAAAATATTTTATATGAGTTGAAATTGAGTAGAAAAAATATCTACCACAGTTTGATGCCTATTTTTAATAATGAGCCGTTTAGCCGCAAAAATTGGTGTATATAATAAAAACAAAAAATGTATTTAAAAAAAGGTTGCTGTTTAAACAAAATTTTTAGTTAAAATGTTCCTATCGAGAAAAACGTGTAACATTTTAGAAACACTTTATGGAGTTTTTCCATCAAGTTTGTTTGTAAAAAAAACGTAGACGCATTGCAAAAACAAAGCCGTATTTATTTTTACTGGATTTATTTTTAAAAAATAGTTTTCAATTGAAATAAAACTCATGCTTTTAAAACGGCACGTAGAAAAAATATCTGTTTATTTTTATTTTTAAATGGCAGTCTCTCAAATTTATCTCTATAAAGTAAAGAAGATCAAAGGGTGTGCAGCAGACCGCATAATGTTTATACTCGCATCGGTGAAGCCTTCCCTGTTGTGTAAATACTTAAAAGATACAATACAAAATAATACAACATGTTGTACAATACACGAGGGGTCACACACACGTTCAGACATAAATCTCAATCGAACAGTCTTCAAATAGGGTGAGGAAAAAGATGAGAAAAAGGTTTCCAGACGGGAAAAACTAAATTGATGAAACAACATACAATCGGTATTTGAAACACTGGCTTTCGTTTCTTTCCAAAACAATTTTCTTTAAATTTTAAAAAGGTTACATTCAAGTTTTAATATATATCGTCCACCTTCATAGTGTAATGTTAAGAACATTTGGCTACCATGCTGTAGGTCCCAAGTTCGATTCTTAGGGGTATCAAAATATACATATGTGTTTTTTCACTCTAATATTACTCGTATTACCCTGGACTGTTACCCGAAGCGTAGGGCTGATCAGGTTGCCTTCACGATCTAATTAACATAACATCAATTTGATCCAGTGCCCTTTGCACCATTGTGTGCGGATAAGGGTCAGTAAAATATAAAGTGAGACAACAGCTATTAGCCAAAAAAATATGTGTCGCATTTGGAAACTTTTTTTTGTCCAAACGGAATATATAATTTATGCGTAAGCAGGAAAGTAGCAGCCCGTTCTGCAAAATAGTTATTCTGGAACATTCGAAGGATACAAATCAGCAAAAAGATTCTACATCAGATAACGAAACCTTTTTGTTGGTATGAATTTCGAGCGATACATTTGCTTCATGTTCTTAATATTAATTTTATTTGGACCATGTTCCTCATGTACTACGTATATTAAATCATTTAGTATTTTTTTTAGAAAAGGCGATACATAATGTTATGAGTTGTTTACGATCAACAACAGCTGTGATTTTTAAATGAATATGTGTTCTTAAAAGAAGTTCATAATAAATATTAAAGGTTATAGGAGTGTATTTTTTTCGGTTTGTGTTTTTTTTTATTCCTATTGACTGGATCCAATTAGTCAAATTTTGCTTGTCGAAACTTTTCATTGTCTGAGTCTAGAGTCCATTATTTGGGCTACTAAAATATAAACACATTCAGTCTATTTAAATTTTCATTTGAATAATCATAAATATATTTTTATTCAGCACCGCGTTTTTATTAATCAATCAATTTCAACATAGATGAAGAATCTATTGGGATGGAAATACAAAAGTTTGGGTATTTACAGAACTTACGACCTGATTAAGTGACACATTATTTAACATTCTCTATACTGCACTTCATTTACATTTTTAATACATACTTCAGGGTTGCCATCTATGATTGAAAGTTGAATGTTGAATAATTACAGCTGAAACCTATTATTTATGTTTACAAGATACTTTTTTTCAAAATTATTAACCGCTTGAAAATATCGTTAACAATTTAATTCTTTATTTTTGACTAATAATTCAACCAACATTATTAAGTATGTATGTATGAATTTTTGTTCCAAATGATAAATTTGTGAACAAAAAATTTAATTATGATCTGGTAGTGTATTTTGTGGACACGCTTCCGAGTTCTTTATGTAGGTTGGCATTTCTGAGCACCCGTATGTATATTATGTCAAAAGGTTTGAATGAGAGTAACATTTAAATCCCATTGTATGGATTTTAAAAGCACTTTGAGGTTTGCTTTAAACATTCAAAGGCAAATTAAATGCAAAACGCGATACATAAATTTTTAGAAAGCGTAATTAAAAGACTTTATGTAATCGCTTCGTTAGATAATAGGAAAATCAAACGACCGAATCGCCTTAGGTGAGATAAAAAAGTCTAATTAAGAAACGGATAAATGTTTCTAATAAAATTAAAAGCTCGCGAAGGATTGCGCAATGGTTACAAATTTGTTTTTAAGGATGTTTTTTTTATTGTATTCCTTTTAAGATATTTTTTCACAAAATGAACAAAAGTAGGTACTACAAAAAGATATGTAATATCGTTTATCGATCAGACCCAAACGAATCTAATTGGAATTGTTGCTGTGAATAATCATTTAAGAGAATCATTTTGTTTTGATGACTAATGATGATTATAGGAAACTTGTGAGAAGTATTCATAGTATTATATTTATAATTAAAATGTAAGTTTGTTTTAAAATCACTATAAATATTTACTTATAACAAAATTATAATGTCTTTATAGTGATTTCAACACAAAGTTACATTTTAATCATAAAATGGAAAATCACAAAGTTAGTGCTTCAAATATAAATTACATTATATTTATCTTCTAATAACGTGCTTTATTTTTCTTATAGGTGAGCATGTATTGTTAGTATCCGCATAGATTTTTTGATTGAGATGAATATCGAATTTAACATACTCTACTAATAAAAGGATTCTTACATTCAATAAAAGTACGTAGGTACATATATCAATACACCCAGCAATTTATGTTGTCTACTGTTGAATTGAAGCATTTAAGGGTATCTGTAAATAATTATTGACAGAGTGTGTTTTAGCTTTTGTAACAACCATGAACGTTAAAAACAGGAAGGGAGAAACCATTCACGAGTGTCCCTCGGGTGTTGCTGAAAATGAGGAGGTTGTTTAAAATGTAACGCAAAAACTCTTAAGAATTTGTATGAAGCATTATTTTATGCGGGTGCTACTTATCTGATATACTTACGTTGATAATGATACGTAAATATTGTTATGCCAACAAAAATAGACATCAAAATTTCACAATTTAAAAGCTTGATAAAGTCATAAAGAGAATTTTATTTGATATAAAAGGTGAGTGTAAAAAATGACAGTAAATTTAAATGTAGGGATTTTTTATCCGACACCATTTGAAATTCTAAGCAACAAACTTTCATTTGATCTTTTAAAAAAAACAGCGATGCTTCTATTTTATAGGCAAGTCTGCAGATGGGAAGTAATAAAATGAATGTGAAGTATGAAATATACATGACATGGCCAAGACCAAAAAAAATTATTGTCTAATAAGTAATTGTAATAAGTATAATATCTCGGATAATATAAACTGTGTGAATTTCTTTTTAAGTCTATGCAACTATAATTTATTAGAAATCCACGTCTGATTGCTCGAAAAAATTATTCATATTAATAATATATAATAAAAAATAAATAATTTATTAATATTAATAGTATGAATAAAACTTTCTGGATTATAGTTCAAATTGTACGATTATATAGTTTTTTGCAACCTGAATAAACTCCAGAATACCTAAACGTAAGTTTCTTTTTCATATTAAGACAAAGACGTGAATCAAACTTCGAGTCGGCGTTGTTACGTGCCATATAAACTGAAATAACAGACACAATGGCAGACTCAAATGAACAAAATCCGATATTACGTCATGTTTGGAGCTTGGTCGACTTCTTAGTAACAAACAACTCACGGAAAATAAACACGAGCGTGTCTACGTACTACGTATGTGGTCGGGAAATATACATCCAAACGTATACCGTTACGGCTGATGGGAAATGCTCAAGTGCCTCCTGGCACGCACAGGGCACCACGAGAACCGGGTCACGAGGCGCGGGCACGAGACCGACTAGTGACGCGACTCCCATCAACCATCATTCGGTTACATTATCATTTCACCCGACCCGAAACGGTGTCGGGTAAAATGATAATGTAATCGATGATGGTCCATCAAAGCACAGCTTATTGCACTTAACACGCCGTAGCAAATCAGTGCTTAAAAGGTGTTTTGAAAAAATATCTACAACTACTACTACCATCAAGCCATTTCCCCACAGGGATAGGCAGAGACCCATGTAAATTACGTTCTTACTTTAACTTATTGTAACGAGAAATACTATATTTATTTTTTAAAAAAACTTTTAAACTGTAAAAAAACATCTGTTGTTTTCAAGACTAGTATGTAATGAAATAAAACTCATTAGGAGTTTAATTTATTTTTGATAATCAACATGTCATTCCACAAAGTAAATGCCGAATCAATAAATAATACATTTTACTTTTATGCAAGATCATAAGTTTAAATGTTTATATATATATATATATATATATATATATATATATATATATATATATAATATATATATATATATATATATATATATATATATATATATATATATATATAAATATATATATATATATATATATATATATATATATATATATATATATATATATATATATATATATATATATATATATATATAATATATATATATATATATATATATATATATATATATATATACATATATATATATATATATATATATATATATATATATATATATATATATATATATATATATATATATATATACATACATATACTCGTAAATGCTCTCCTGGTTGGCACTAGAAGTCTAGAATGTTGGTCCTGCAATCGAAAGACATTTTTCAGGAATGTTTTCCGCAACACATTCGGCATCACGTGCGCATTACGTGGCCCAGCAATGTTTGGTTTTAATGTTATTGCCTTGTGGCTGCTGCATATGTGATTTTACAAAAATATTTAAGAAGATATGAAAGTGAATATGGCTTTCCCTAGATAAATGTGGTTTTATAACTCCTATGAACTAACAATAAATATACTGTAACTCAATGGATATCGGTATTATATTTTTAGTATTTCATACAGTATTTATTCAGAATTTAAATTCCCGTTAAAACATGCCTGATGTCTGTATTATGCTTCAATTCTGTTTAAATTGGCCCAAGATAGTACATATGTATATAATTTATAAAATACTATTTTATTAGAATTTAGAACAGCGTAGTTGTGTAACATACAGTTTTCGGACTCGCATTTCCTGTGTTGAAATAATATATTTTTTAAACTTCTCTTCCGATATTTTTCCATTGTCGTTTAAAAAATTACATTACCTCTTGAAAACTATAATACAAATTAGTATAACACCCTATAAAAAAGTAAAGAATCCATGCATTTCAAAATAATATAGAGTATTTATTACTTTTATAAAATAATACAATAGGAAAATTTCGTTGCGAAAGAAAATTATTTTTGTGTATTGAGCGTAGACGTACATAAACCTGCATAATACACGTGTAGGTTCGTTTTTGTTCAGTCTGCTTCGCAGTCCGCTATTCATTTTGCATAAACCTACATTAATACCCCATAGAATCAATGGTGTTAGGTCTAGACCAGCGAATCAATTATACACGCATCTAAAAATACCATTCTGTAGACACCGAAAACAAACTGTTATTGAAATAATTCATATTCCATATCCGTGAAATCAATATTACGACATGTTATTATTAATGATATTTTACAATTTTTATATATATATATATATATATATATATATTATATATATATATATATATATATATATATATATATATATATATATATATATATATATATATATATATATATATATATATATATACATATATATATATATATATATATTATATATATATATATAATATATATATATAAATATATATATATATATATATATATATATATATATATATATATATATATATATATATATATATATATATATATATATATATATATATATATATATATATATATATATATATATATATATATATATATATAAATATATATATATGTTTATATATTCAGTACGCATTCTTTTGCTTATATAAAAAAATCTAATATTCATTCCGAATATAATTTTTAATAGCATTTGAGTGAATAGGTATAACAAAATACATAAGTTTGTTTATATACCATATGTTTTATAGCTATATTATAACTATACATAGACAAGTAGCTGTTATATTAGGGATAAAATATTCTATTTGCTTTTATTTAAAAACTTGAAGATATTTAATATCCAATAATGAAGAATATGGCAGTCTCCAAATTTAAAAATTGATAACGTTGCAGTTGTAGTACTCGATGCACCGTTGCGCGTTGGGAGCAACTCGTCTGTCCAAACTCATAACACAGTGTCATTTTTTTGTAGTAGGTACGTTTTTTTGCATTTTCGGACCGAGTAGATTCCACTTGTAAAAAAACGTACTACAAAAAATGTCCCTTACTGTGTTTTAAGTTTGGACAGCCGAACTGATCTTAATTATAAATATTTCCACTTCATAACGGTAATTTTTGTTACCCGATTTTTTTTTGGACCTTATTTGGTTTTCTTAATTGATCGGTAATAAAGATTCTAGATCAATCTATTCATAATGATTGTAATGGGAATGCAATCAAACGGTGAATAGTTAGCTTCTTCGAGACGTTTTACCTGGCTTTTTCAATAGCCAGGTAGAAGTTTCTAAGTGGGTACTATGTAGTTATGCTATGTGTATTCTGTGACTGTATTCATTCTGCCAGTTTCAAATCGACCGCGCCTGCGCGCAGCTGTCTGCGCAAGCTCGAAATTATTATGTCAAAACAAAAGAATTTCAAGCATTTTGAAAGTGTGAAAACTTGTTAGATAGTTGTTTATAACACGAAAAACTATGGAAAGTCATAAAAAGGAACTAGTTTTACAAAATCAGTAACGCTTTATTCAATATATCGTTCAGTTCACACAAAAATGCCCAGTTATTAGAAATTTAAATGTTGTTTTTATTTACGCTACAAGTAACTTGTGTATTTTTGAAAAATCATAAAGAAAAATCCGTGAAAATGGGAACTTGATTTTTAAGTTTTCTTCCGTCAGGTAAGATATCTTTACTTTTTATAAGTATTTTACTATTTTATTATTATTAAGTTAGTAATTTTTTATTGTATTTAAACCGAATTGTTTAAAAATGTGGCATGTACAAAAATAAATGTATATTGGTTGATTTATTGATAATTTTATGTCTCTTGACTGCTAATAAGTTATTATGTTCATAGTTTGAAACCTGTAAATTTGCAAACTCGAATAATAAGTATGATATAATATTTGCGATGCCGAAATCTACCTGTTATCAATAGTTGAAAGCCTTCTTTGAAACTTTAAAAGTATCAACGCGAATGATCGTCCATTATTTCTACTGTGAATTATTTGAAACACAGTTCAAGTTTTGCTCTACTTTGCGAACAATGGAAGAGCAAAGATCTAGGTTATGGATCAGAGACCTGTCAGAATTTATGGCATTTGTATTTTGTTTTACCTGGTTGGCCGCTAACTGTATTGGAAAAGGCTAGATGTCGTCATTGTATTCCAAATATTCCGCTCACAAACGGTGAGAAAATTCCGATCTTTATTTTAATAATTTTTTCAATGGTGTTCCTAGTTCACACATTATTTAATTTAAATTGTTAGAAATTATATGTATTTTGCATATTGCGAAATTTTTGTGGATATGTACATGTTTACTAATTTAAAAAAAAAAAAACTTTATAGAACAAACGTTGCAGTATTGTAATTGAAAAATGATTGAAATTAAAAATAATGTTATAATTTCAAATTGCCCATTTCTCGAAAATTCTCTCGCCTGGCAAAGATTTTCATCCGACCCTACAAAAATTCCCAATATCTGCTTTTCTTATTACTTTATAAATTTTATAATTAGCTGTAAATATAAAATACATATTTAAAAAAAATTAATCCGGCCCTTTTCTCAAAAAAATTCTTACTACTGGTTTAAGGCATGGACCATTTGTAATATTTATATACATCAGTAGACAGACGGTAGTCAGTCCTGGAATCAATTTTACTATTAATAGGTGGTGGAACTACCAAGTGAATGGGAGCTGTTTAAATAATAATTTGTATTATACCATGCACAAATATTCTAATTTAATACTGTTTTCAGGGAATCCTAATCAACTTATATTTGAAAATAGGAATCTGCAATACTAACCATGTGACCACAACTCAACTTAATGCTCGTGATATTCTCACATACATAACTTTGGGTAGAAACCAAAGTGTTCAATCATTCTTTTGACTTCTATCCGCACCCTTATATTGGGTAGGTGTTAATTTTATCATTAGTTTTATAAAGGCAAGGTCATCAGCTCTGCATTTCAGAATTGAAAATGATTTTTTTAAATATATTTGAAAGGATAAAGATGTTGTAAGTGAAGGATACTACTGCTATATGGGAAGGGAGATAGAGGCGGAATAGAATGTAGGAAATACCATCTACAATCTACCAATTTTTACGTAATAATATTATATTCATGAAAACACATATTTTTTTCATAGTTATATGTATTAATTAAAAGAAAAAGAATGTTGATAAAGAAATTAAGAGGAATAATAGTATAAATACGAAAAAAATATGTTGTTAGGGCTATCAAAAAACGGGACGGTCCCGATCAAAACGGGATGTATGGTCACTTTAAGTATAGCAGCAATGGCTAGGACACTCGGATTGCATGCCTATACTCACTTGTGTAATTTAGACACAAATCACTGAGTCCCTTAAGGAGAAATAATGGTACATTATATACTAATTTCATTCCTCAAATTCCACTTAGTCTAAAAAATTCCCTATCGAGTTCCAAAGGGGAAAGCTTGTTTTTTTGCAGAAATTTTCCCCCAGCAATATGAACAATATATAAATCACCGATATTAAAACCCACTCGGGTGCAGATTTTAGAATGAATTATGTATAAGGATATGATTATTTAAAAATATAAATTATGATGTATGTATTTTTTCCAGACTTAAAATGGAACCAGGAATCATATGCTTTCAACACTGTGGCCCTAAAGTCTTTTGCAAAGAACTTCCTGATTCTTGTCCAGTATGCAAAGCTGATTTATCAGTTGCAGATTTTGGTTTACTTCCTTTCAGGTTGGTATAGAATGAATCAATAAATTAAAAATAATGTGGTTGTATTGTTTTTCTTTGACTCGTATTTAGTTATCGGTAAAGTTTTTTTTTACAATAAACACAAAATTTGCATATTTTCCAAAATCAAATGTATGTTTTATTTTTTATTTTATCAATAATAGCTATCTAGTATGCCTGATTTATATAAATTTGGCGAGTTTTTTGTTATTTCATCCTTGTTTTCCAGAAATACAAGGTACAATAAAAGTGTCAAAGAATTTTCTGAAATTCAGATGGATTCTGCTATTATTGATATTCCATTTTAACTTTTAACTAACATTGCTACAATAAATTTATTATGAAACAGATTTCAAAAATAATGCACAGTAAAGTAATTGGTTTGGTATTTAAAAAAATATGTATTTGACATATTCAATTCAATTAAATTTTAATTCAATTCAATTTATTTAATAATTAATACATACATTACAAACTAACATTTAAGGCGTATACATTAAAAAAAAAAAATTTAAAAAGTAAGCAAGTAGACTCTTGTTAAATGTGTAGAAGAATCCCGCTTCGGAAAACTCCTTCGGACACATGGAACAGATCAATATCCAATGTGATATTGTTCAACATAGCGGTAGTTATGTATATACCAATAATACAACTCATTTTTCTTAAAAACGATTTTAAACAACAATAAAAAATCATTGTTCTAAATAATTACACCGCTTTTGGGAAATGATATCACATTCCTTTCCCTAGTTGTCAGTCAGTCTTACCAAAAGTGACATTCTTGAGATAACTCGGTTTCTCTGTTTCCCTCATATAAAATTACTTTGATTATAAATTGAGAACCCGTCATTCTAGTAACTGTGATATTTTCCTTCCATATTGCTAAATTCTTAAAATATAGAAGTACATACATTAATAATATAGAAGTACACTAATTAAAGTACACAATTTTATTTTGAATTTCATATAATTTTCAGTAAGTAGTATTTTATTTCATAAATTTGTATGTATAGGGTCCGCCATCTAAAGTTTTTTTTTTCAACTAGTGCTTATTTCGTGAATGGTAACACTTAGCTCATGTCTGATTTGACAGATAATTAGTTTTATCCTTCCGCTGAGCGAATATGGTTGTGTATACGCTTGAACAACGCTGGGAAATATTGCGACATTACTTTGAAAATCATGGTAATGTTGCAGAATGTGTGCGAAAATTGCGTACGGTTTTTGGAAGAAGAGAATCACCGTCAGCTCCGTATGTTCGTTATCTTGTGAAAAAAGTGAAAGAAACTGGCATCCTCATCGATAAACCAAAGCGTGAAAAGCCAAAAACAGTGCGTACACCCGAGAATATCGATGTTGTGGCAGAAAGTGTGCGTGAAGCGCCATCAACATCAATTCACCGTCGTTCTCAACAATTGAACATTTCGGAGACATCATTGAGACGAATTTTGCATAAAGACCTTGGTATGACGCCATACAAAGTCCAATTGGTTCAGGAGTTGAAGCCAACTGACCATCCAATGCGTTTTCGCTTCGCTGAGTGGGCCTGCGATCGACTTACAGAAGATGCCGATTTTGCCAAAAAAATCATCTTTTCGGATGAAGCTCATTTTGATCTTGGCGGGTATGTAAACAAGCAAAATTGTCGTATTTGGGGCACAGAAAACCCGCACGCATACATTGAAAAGCCGGTACACCCAAAACGAGTCACTGTTTGGTGCGGATTTTGGTCCAGAGGCATAATTGGGCCATTTTTCTTTGAAAATGAGCAAGGAGTGGCCGTTACAGTCAATGGCGATCGTTATCGGGCCATGTTGAACGGATTTTTGTTCACAAAAATTGAAGAGGAGGATATTGGCAACATTTGGTTTCAACAGGACGGCGCTACGTGCCACACAGCCGAAGCTACACTCGATGTTTTGCGCCCTGTTTTTGAAAAAAAAAAGTTATTTGGCGGACCCTTTATATAATTCACGGATTTCTAGAATATGTTTAAAGCACTAATATTTTTATTTTCCCCTAATTAAACACCGTTTATTCCTATTCGCTTTTTAAGAAGCATAATATCAATATTTGTTCTTTTGTTGTTTCAGAGTGCCGTTCCCGTTTGTTAAAGCATCGCAGAATGCGTGTGCAGTTTTAATAAAACCAACAACAGGAGACTTCTTGAAGTACGTAATTTTTTAAAAACATTACTTTAAAATTATTATTATATTTTACTAATTTGTTTTTTCTTATTTACTACTTTTTAGTAAACTGGTATTGTAGGTTAAATGGGTATTTTTTTAAATTTATTGATAAAAAGCACTTTTGGACGTTCATATAATAAATATTTTGTTTTCCTCAGCCAATGAATTTTTTTGTAAAAAAAATTGTGCTTATCGTGTTTTACACTGCCAATTATATTACTGAACTTGCAAACAGTTCAGTAATTAGCACCACATTCAGCGAGCCAAAAATAGACTGATCATTATTATAAAATTTGTCACTGTGTTGATTGTAAAACTTCAAACTTGACTCCCGGAAATATGAGATTATAACTTTATTATATTAACCTATACTTGAACCTAAATAGTTAACATTACCTGATAAAGGTACACTTTATATTCCACACACATAACTTGCATCATTTATAATGTTGATGTTATAAGCCTCTCCAAAATAACAAAATTTTCAAATCCTAAAATGAACTTTTTGATGTTTCTCTTAGTTAATTGTTCAATATTCAATCATGAGTTTGATCAACGATATTTTCAAACCTTTTTTTCATGCAATTTTTAACTGAACATCATTAAACCGCTAAGATACACGGGCAACATGTGTACTTGCCCTCAGCGAGTGAGACTTTAACTTGTGCTGACTGCAGAGAAAGATATGTGCACAAATAAATGTAAATATATGTTTTGTTATCAATTTCAGTGAATACTTCAATTCCAAGGATCTACATATTGGTGTTACAACATCTTCATGTAAAGTTATTGAATTCGATAAGAAGGGACTTCAGAGGAAAGGAGAAAATTGGGATCAATGTCTTCTTATAGGGCAGTTGCCGCTTTCCTGGGTGGACCACTGGGATGAAACACTAGAGCAGGTATAATTTTGCATCAGATGTGTGGTAAACCTTACAAATTGAATGTCACATATTGTTGGCAGAGTCTCTAAATAAAGTATGTAAATCACACATAAAAATTTATGTTTGTATGATTTAGAGAAAATTTAGAGTTCATTATATGTGTATTCATTTTTAAATTTGTGTTTATCTAGATTTATTATTTTATTTTCGAATCTCAACAACATAAATATCTCAAATAACACCATTGAAAGTATTAATTGACCTTTTATTATGTGAAAAGTTTCCATCGTTATACAATTCTGTAACATTTTATTTCTTCCAATTTTAGATATGTAAACAACCATATTGGACTCCAGAAAACTACAAAGAGGAATCCTATAATTGTTATACATTTGTGCTGGCATTTTTGAGAGAAGTAAACTGTGGAAAGATGTCGGAAGCGGCAGCGTGCAGAACAACTTTCTGTGAAAAGTTTATTGTTCCTCGAACCACTGCAGCCGGGAAATATATTTCTCTGTATCGGAGAGTTCGCGATAGTGGAATATTTATTCATTGGGAAGACGGGAAGGGTAGACATGAGAAAAGACACCAGTAATCGTCAATACATAATTATATTAAAATATTATTGTGCAATTTCATGTCATTCCTCCTTATTTAATATTTCTTTTCTATTTTCATATCATGTCACAAACAAATGCAACATCTAGTTCAATGTAAAGTCTTTTGATCTGAGATGGTAAATTTTAATCGATATTCTTTAGTATTTCTACCCTTGTCTTTAATTTTTATTTTTTTATAAAATTGTTAATACGTTATTTTTTACTATTGGCATTTTCACATCTAATTCTGGGCAGTCACAATTTATGATGTATAAATTAGTATTCTTGGATTTCTCTTGCGAGTGATTCTTTAACCTGTCGGGGAGTGAGTTTCTGCGGACAAAACTGTATTTTGGGGGTCAGTTTTTTTGATATTTTATTTTTAATTTTTATAATTTCATATTATAGTCGATGCTATGAGAAATATATATTCTTGAATATTTTTTTGTTATTTACAACAGTAAACATGATTTATCAAAACTTCGATAATTTTGCCGTTAATAATGTTTTAAACATGTTTTGATATAAATCATGTCATAAATCATGTTTTGTATCGGCCGTACATGTACGGCCATACTCCTATGAGGAAAATTTGGTATGGCCGTGATATGTACAGCCATACTCCCGGACAGGTTGAACTGTGCTTATGTTCAAACTATCAGTATTAAATTTAAATAATATTTTTATTTATATTAATTTATTTCATTATATATTAATCGGTATTACATTTTTGTGGGTCGATATTTTGGCTGACATTCGTGTTTTTATTAACTTTATCATTTAAAAAAAAAGTGTTGAACTAAAAGTTGGAATATGTATACAGGCGGATAAATATAGATATTGCAAAATCGGACTTATTCCTTTGCTTCTTTCTATCCAGTGACTTAGCATTTATATTTCACTATATTTCTTTTAAGCAGACACATTACATAATCAAAATAGTTCAAAATAGTTTCATAGTTAAAAACAAACGCCTTATACCCATAATTAAATTATGGTACAAAGTACATAAATGTAGTGTATTAATAACACTTTGCCAAATATTATATTTTATGTAAATGAAGTATTATTAAGTTACATTTATTATTAGTTTCATAAATACATATTGTAAATAATGTAGGGAATTTTTTCCCTTATGAAGTATGTAATCAATGCCATGTTTTTTCTGGTGCCTTTAGTTTTTCTCCCAGATATCCAGAAATCTTGTCTTCAATATAACTTGGTAATGAGTAATATGTACTTGTATGATGAACAAGGAAAATTTTGCCTCCAAAACTAAACAAAATTCTAAACAAAGCTCTAAACTTATTAGATTGTCTTCAAAACAAATATTTGACTGTTTTGGCATGCCTATTTACATAATGTCATTATTGGCTTGACTTATTATTGTAGTTGGGAGTCTGTGTCTATCAGAAAGGCTCCGAATGTCACTTTATAGGATAAAGTCAGTCATTCATTCAATACAGATCATTGAAATTGTCTTAATTATTGTCCTTATAGCGAATAGCTAATAGAGAACAAAATTATTTACTTACTAATGTTTAGTAGATTATTTATTAGAATTAAACTATATATTTAAAAACATAAAAAATATGTTTGAAGAACACTTTTTCATTGTTTGATACTCACTAAATATATGAATATATGAAATATACCAAAAGTTAATTCATGGATTGAATAACTGGGAGAAAATATTGTTTTATGCAGTATGTATACAAATTATTAATAGTATTAGAAAATGCAATAAATATTTATTTATCAAAATGTACTTTTAATTCACCCTTTTCCTTTAATAGTGTCAAAAATATAATCCAAAGGAATAAGATAATCGGGATAATACAAGGAAATAAAATGTTTGATTTTGTCCTTGTATTTATACACAGTGCCAAAATAAAAGATTTTCAAAACAATAAGCGATAAAATAATATAAAATCATTTATTGAATTACAATAAAAAAATGTATAAACGGGTAACAAAATTCTGAGTTTAAAAATAATATAATAACAAACATAATATGTATGAGGCTTTTGCAAGTTAAAATTATCGAAAATCATTGAACATTCTCATTTATCCTTGTACATATAGAGAAACCAAAATAAGGATGAAGTAATTTAATCAGTAATTACTTGTTTTCTAGTAATCATTATTGAAATTTTCTTAATATCTTCAGGTGAGATGAACTTCTTTGTACTCGGTAGTTTAGTGAATCTTGACCTTCTCTGAGGTAACTCCGACCCAGAATTTTCCGCCATTGAGAGCGATGGTAGCCCTGTCGAGAGATAATAACAAAATGTATTTATGAAACAGGTATATAATTTGTTAATTAAAAATCACATAAAAAAATACCAAAAATATTTTCCCCCTACATTTAAAATTATGATAGTAAATTATTTAGTTGTGTTTTTTACATAATTCTTAAAACAGGAACCCCGTTTAACAACTTACGAATAACTGAAATTCATTAAAAAAATAAAATTATGTATCCAGTATTTCATATATTAGTTGAACCATTTTTTCATATATTACAAAGATAAAACTGGAATAATAATAATTGTATTCATACAAAAAATAAAACAATATCTGAAGAGGAATTAATAATATGCAAATATATATATTTTTTAACCCTTATCCGCATCCTAATGGTGTATAGGGCACTGCGTCATATAAACGCAGTGTTATCGTTTACACATGAAGGAAAGGTGATCAGCCCTCCTCTTCAGGCACCAGACCAGGGTAATATTGAATAAATATTACAGTGAAAAAATCACTTATATTTATTTGACCCCCCCTGGGAATCGAACCTGGGACCTCCAGAATGGTAGCCGAGCGTGCTGACCATTACACAACGGAGGCGGCCAAATATCACAACAACAAAAACCTTTACTTAGAATATTTTTTAATATGTCAAATGCAATCTACATACGAGTAAAATTAGAAATCTATAGTGGACTTTACATGGGAGTTGTATATACAATTAGGTATAATATTATTTGGAAAATTAAACATGTTATATCCATCCATCTGGCACTGTACATAATGGTGCATAGGGTACTGCATTGAATCGACACAGTGTCAATAAAATTGTAATGTAGAGGCAAAGTGATCAATCCTGTAGTCTAGATTCTTGAATCCACAAGTGGAATATGTTAGATTGAATACAGATGAATTAAGTGAAGAACATTACTACTTACATGTACATTGCGGGAAAAGAAACGGAGGAGGAATAGTGTGTAAGAAAAGGAGAATAGGGAGCAATTACCAATTAATAGTTGTATACCCGTATGCGTATAAAATTGTCTAAGTTGGACCCAACATGTTCACTTACCTGAATTCAATATCATTCTTGATATCATCAGTAGCCACCCAGGTCACCTTGAAGCTCCTCTTGTCTTCGTTCTCATCATGCTTCTTGTGGGTGATAGCATTCTGAAAACAAATGATGATTGGTAAAGCTCATTGAATTACTTAAAAAAAATTAAATTTACATTTAAAACGCCAGGATCGGGGAAATATGCGAGATCGAAGATGTCGTTAGGTGGGGAAGGCAACGAAGGAGACAATGGTATCCACATGTGAGGAGAATGAAACCATCCAGACTCCCCCACCTCGCACTGTACGGCCAACCCCATGGTAGACGGCTCCCTGGCAGACCACCAAAGAGATGGATCGACATCGCAGGCGGTTAATCCCTCTTAAAAACAGGCCACAAGGCCTATACCACGAAGAAGAAGAAGAAGCAGATATTTAAAATAAATTTATTCGCTTAATTTTATGTTTAAAAAATAGTAAATAATGTTTGAATTTCTTTTAAAGAATCTCAGTTGGGTAAGGTAAGGATAGATAATTTATTCAAATTTGATTACAAGTAATAATATTGATACGTGTATTTTTATTATTAACAATTAAAATATATTAACGAAAAAAAATATGTAACCAATTCTGGTAAATATCCATAAAATCGAGTGAGCAACCATTGTTATTTTCTATTGAAAAATGTTCACAAAGGTTATTATAAAAAAATTTATTACATTATATATGAATCTTTGAAAGAATGTTTGTTAGATTTAGGATGGTTATTTTGTAAAGTGAAATTGATTGATCAAATGGTAGAATATGGATAAGAAACAAATTAATGGCACGCTACGGATTTTAAACGGCATACATTAAAATTTATTTTCAGATAGCAGAGTGGCGCCAAGCACCCTTCGCTCCGCCCCGTTATCGTCAGCATTTTTTTTGCGCTCGTAACACACGTTCGTTTTACGAATTCCGAATAGAACAAAAACTTTACTAAAAAATATTTCAAACTCGGGATTCCAAGATATTTGATTTGGTTTTGTGCGGAATCAACATGTTGTTATTTTAAGATAAGTGAATTTTCCAAACGAAAATGATGATTGACATGATTATTTTTTGACATTATAAATACGAACAGAAAGATAGTAAAAAGAGTGTAAAACCTCGCATTTTCCAGAATGAGGCACAATTTCACTGCTTTATTACTTCTCATAATGTAGTCTCACGGTACATTTGATCATAATAGTGGGTACGTGCAAAGGTATTCACGTCTGTAGATGACCTTTCTGTTTTTTTTGGTTCTGAAACCAATTGGAATAAATCCCTCACTTTAAGTAAGGTCTCACCATTACAGTTTTCCTCCTGAATGAAAATACCGTATTCCGAAATCGAATTCTAAAAACCGACGTATGGGATAAGGCTCAATGTGCTATTGAAATTTTGTTTTTGATTGAGACAAAAAAAACACGTATTTTTAAATTGATAAAATTGCCTTTTTATTACTTTTAAAATCTTTTTTAAGCGTGTTGAGAGTATGACTTTTTTTGTAAACACCAAACTACATGGTTATTTTAGCGAGGACTATGGCTTAAAAAAAAAATGCTCGATGTAATAAACCATGACGACCTTCGTTGCTGTACCTGGTACCAAGGACAACACAAAAACGGGTTCTGCGTAGGTCATCTGGGCCAATCAATTATATTATGTTAATATATTTATACTAATATTTATTACATAATAAATTCGATAGATACTTTTAGGGCTATTAAATAAATATTTTTGAATCATTAATACCATCCCATATACACAATAATAATATTTTTCAGTAACCCTTTAGAAGAGGGTTAATGTAAAGTGTTATTATTATAACTAATTTGTAGCTATAGAACAAAGTTTATATCGGGTTTATTATATGTTTAATAAAATAAATATTTGTGATTTCATTAATTGATTCGGCTTCGGTCACTTTACGGTCAAATATATCGATTTTTATTTTTACGGTTTACTTGGTAAATATCACTATTTCTTAACATCTATTGTGACACGTGTTTCGATGCATTCCACATCGTTTTCAAATACATGTGAAAAGTAAAACTTAAATTAAAAATTAATATTTTGGTGTTTATAACGTAATAATATTTTCAGGTCGACTTTAAAGATTTGTGTTTGAAAATAGGAATCAAGTTGGTACATAGTGGGATCGAACCTAGAAACTCTGAGACAGAGTCCACTACTCTAACCGCAGGACCACCTACAATCCAATTTGGTTTGTTGACGGTTACATCACTCTCATAATTTTATCAGGCTTATAGGGTGATGAAGGGAGATACATAATCTGTATTTAAGACACAATACATTGTAAAATGTACATGAAATAATAACTTAATTATTTTGCGGGGTTTTCGATTGTATGTATATATTTTTTTTATCAATTCGTGTCCAAACAAATAAGAATAACCTTCATCGTTTCATAGAATTAAATTATTACTATGGAACTTGTCAACAAAAAGTAATTTAACAAGCATGATTGAATTTTGATAATACAGTGACTATTTATACAAATGAATATTATGGTACCTGCCAATGTTAACCGTTATTTAGATAATCGGTTTCTAAGGTAAACAATAGAATTATGATGGCGAACTCAAGGTTAACAAAAGTTAATAGATTGAATATTCGTATAGCTATTATTCGTCGTGATCATATACAATATTCATGTATATCTTCTAAAAATGCAGCTTTAGCAAGAAATCACACTGTAGAAAATAATAAATAATTCATTCCTATAAAAAAGGTAACTAAAATACTAACGCCTAATTTATGGTACATAATAAATATTTTTTGCTATTATTCTTACAACACAAAACGAAAAATATATAAACCAACCAACGGAGGCCGAAAAGCTTTTACAAGTACAGGCATCTGGGTACAAGTTACGGGCGACTTTTCCGAATTTTCTGGATAAGCTCACTTTATTATTTTTCCGGATATATTGAGCCAAGTCTACATAGGTACCACTGGAACTAAATCACTCAAAACAGTGAGCGTACGATCGACTCCCTTTGAATGTAATTGCTTTATAAAAAAATGCCTTAGCCTATTTCATATGTATTATACTTTGTCTAACAATACAGTATTATGTGATAAGCATAACAAAGAAAGATATACTAACTGCTTTTTAAGTCCACACTCTAGAAGTTTATAGTTTCGTAACACGTGTACGTACATGTTTATATACTTAATAAACGGTGTCTGATACAGTTTTTAACAATATTTAGGAATATTAAATAATTAAAATATCAGTAAGTGTAATTGCATTTACTTCCTTAATTTACAAAGAAAATGCACACATGAGTACCAGGCCATAATACATTCATTACTTACCGTCATTATTGTGGAGAAATAAGTAATATAATAAATAAATGCTTCATCGTCTGGTAAAACATATTATGCCATAAAAGTAGCAAGGACATGAATCGACAACTGGGTAGCAACAACCTAACAATATTGTGAACGCATTTATCATACATAAATCATAATAAATTAAAATATAAAATATAAATGGTTATTAGAACGCAAAACGGGTTTGAAAAAATACGACTCCAAGCGTTACAACTTGAAAAAAACTTGCTGGTCAAGTGAGCTTTTCACTGTAAAAGTAGGTACTGCGAAATCTGGTAGATCAAAGTCCGAATTTCGGCGAGGTTGAATGCACTTTCCACATTATCATGTATATCGTATATAGAACATCTAAAATCTACGGTATTTACTTTATACGTGTAGAGAGAACGAAATAATTTCAGTAAAAACTGAATACCGAAATCTCTGTAATTGCAATAAGGAATTTGTATGCATACTTATAAAAAAATTGAGATAAAAAATAAATGCCTATTATCCTTACTGCATACATATGTGTTAATATTAATGCGCATAAAAGTGTTTGTGTACATGAATAATGTATATGTACACAAACGTTTCTAAATATTAATGTTATAATATCTCAATTTGTCTCAAAACGTGTAGCTATAATGATTCAATTTTATTATTTTAATATGATGGTGTGTAAAAAATCAAGCGCAATGCACTATAATGTACGAGTTTAACATCTGAATCGATTTTTAATATTTAGATTTTTTGAAATGTATTATCAGTTTACTGAAAATGTCGATATCCAAATAAATTTCATGATCGATAGGAATCTATGTGTTACGTAAATATTTAATTTGATAATATTTTTTTTTAAATCGTCCAAAGATACAATTTGTAATTATTGGTACATAATTGGGGAACTAACTTATTATTCAAATATATTAATCATAAGATAGATAAAAATATGTAATAATGGTATATCCACCGAAATAAATAAACTTAAAAGGAAGATAGAATACAAGTGCCTACCTTCATAATTATAAAAAAAAATATGCACTTTTTTGTTAAAATTACATCACCTAGTTTTCATCATTTATGTTCTTAAAGCTGCTTTTATTTCAAGATCACTTACGCAATTCGGCATCTTGGTGAAGCCCTTTTAAAATCTTAATTTTCACATGTTCAGTGAACCAAACGACTACTATAATATTTATGTCTTGTGTTTATTTATTGATGCCAGAGAGCTAATAATACTACTTATCGTGTCTCGGAAAACTTAATGAGAACTTAATCGTGGACCTTGGATTGCAAAATTGCAACTTGCATCCTATCATTACTATTCACTATTCACTATTCATTGCAACTCGGTACATTCACACTTTATGTATAAGTACAATGTACTAATTTAACGAAACGAAATACGAAAAGTGAAAGGAACGTATGCACCTGCATTATGTATAGATTGCATACCTACATAGCGTTTTCAAATAAAATTACGATAAATTTATATCGATGAATCTTTCCTAAAGTGTAAAGGCATTTATAATTTATACGGGATCAACCCATTCGCAAAAGTCTTCAATTATGAACAATAAATCATTTCGCTCTTCGTCTTTCATTTATTGAGATATTCATTTAGCCAAAGCGAAAATTAAACAAAACAAAAATTTAAACACGTATATGTATATAGAAACTACACTTTTTAAATTGTAAGTTATAAAAAAATGAAGTCCAGAAGTAATGTTAAAGTTATCTATATTACTTAGTTAACACGTCATATATCCATTGTTATTGATCACTTGGTTATGTTATTCAAAAAACTGGTTGACGTATATATTTCAACGCATAATATTATACATGGATAAATTCTACGAAACATTACCATTAAAACTGAAGCAAAGAAAAGCAATATATTTTTTTTAGATGTAATGTAAATTCGATGACAAAAAATATTTTAATAAGCAGGTGTGTATGCCGATACCGCTTTTCAAAAAAAAATAATACTGGCTTTAAGAGGACTAGCCAAACTTGTTTTATATAATACGACCATCCGTGGACTTAACACATAACTATGGTATTACGCCCGTGCAGACTAAATTTGCGATTAATGTGGAAGTATATGATATTATATAATGACACTTGCGCAATAAAGCTAAACACTCTACTGATTTATCACTCTCCCAGAAAATTAATTTATAAAATAACAGTTAAAAAAACATTTTAGTCAAAACGTGTTTACATAACCATAATCTTATGGAATAAATTTTCAGAGAAAAGTAGGTACTTAACAATGGTTACCGCACGATGCCATCGTTATGGCTAGTAATAATGTCAAGTAGGTGCATTGACATTTGTGTTTTTTTAAACATTATAATAGTGAGCAGAATCTCGTATAATATCTCTTTTTTATCTCTCGTAAAATATGCTTATATTTTGTAATAGAAACATGATTTTCAGCACTAAACTGTAAAATGCAGCGAACGGTACTGCATTTAATGGAGCACCGCTAGTGTTCTAATAAAAAAGTTATTCTTCTATTGTTGCAATAAATAGGAATACGCTTTTTAATTCTTGGCCTGATGGGAATCAATTCAAAGCCGAGATATAATCCAAAATGGACAATAAATCTTTTGTTTTAATGAAGAAAAATGATTGAATTATTTGGTTTGAAAATTTGATTTAAGGAAAGCAATATTTTTTAATTCGTATGTATACCACTTCAATAATAGTGCAGAATGGTAAACGTTACACCAGTATGCAAAGCTTTGTGTAAAGCCTATAAGGGTAACTCGCAATCTGGATGATTCTAGTAGCCTGTCGTGTCTATGCGCACAAAAAAACTTATTTTTTCAATACAAAAACGGTACTATTTTAAGCAAAAAAAAAACAATTGTGGTTTAAAGAAAATTAAGTTGCAATTTTTTTTATTGACCCTTAAGCTAGCCCAGTGTTTCGCAAACTTTTTCTATTCAAGTTACACCTACCAAATTCAGAAATTTCAGAGGTGCATATTTACCATTTATGGTAACATATTATGTTTAATGCGAAATGTGAGCCTACTTAACTGAGCACAGGCAATCAAAATTTGGAGCAATTGTGTTATTTTCACAAAACTAGACTTTTTTCCCCGGCACACCAACTAATTATCACGGCACACCAGTGTGCCGCGGCACACACTTTGCGGAACAATGAGCTAGCCGATGATGGTCATAAGCTCTGAAATAGACTCTCATATTCTCTTATCATAAAAAAATAGTTCGTCTCTGATGAGACATATTTAAAATGTTTTTTTTAAAAAAATCTTCCTTACCGCTTTTCCGTTCCCGCAGTCCACCAGCTGCACGAAGTTGTCTCCCGCCGGCACCTTGAACTGCCCCACGGGCGTGTTGCCCTGCCGGGCCTGCACGAGGAAGCCGCGGATCTTGTCGCCGGCCCCCTTGCCCGTGATGGTGAGCTCCACGGAGTCCCCGGAGCGGATGGCCTTGCGGCTGGTGCTCAGCGTGTAGGGCGCCGGGCTGTCCTGGGCCGGCGTGCCGTGCTGGGGCACCATGTCCTCGCACGCGTCCTCGGGCGCTCCGGCCGAATAGCCGGACGCCGGAGCCGCGAGCGCCAGCAGGGCGGACACCGCGAGGAAACATACTTTGAAGGCCATCCTGGAACAAAAGATCAGTGGATTAACATAACATATCCAGGGCTTTTTTTTCCAATGGAACGTCGTTACGGCACTTTTTTCAAGAAATTTAAATTTTTAATAATATATATATATATATATATATATATATATATATATATATATATATATATATATATATATATATATATATATATATATATATATATATATATATATATATATATATGTATATATATATATATATATATATATATATATATATATATATATATATACATATATATATACATATATATATATATATATATATATTTACATATATATATATATATATATATATATATATATATATATATATATATATATATATATATATATATATATATATATATATATATATATATATATATATATATATATATATATATATATATATATATATTATATATATATATATATATATATATATATATATATATATATATATATATATATATATATATATATATCTTCTTCTAACCCTTATCCGCTCCCAATGGTGCATAAGGCACTGCATCGTATTGACGCAATGTTATTCTTATCTTTACTAATATAAAGGCAAGAAGATCACACCTGCGCTTCAGGGACAAGTCCAGGGTAATATTAGAGTGCGAAATCACTAAAATTTATTTTCACCCCCTGAGAATCGAACCCGGGACCTCCAGCACGGAAGCTTAACATGCTAACCATTACACCACAGGCGAACAGGATATTATAAACATAACACAAACATTTGGAAATTACGGACGATAACATTATACATAAGTACATCATAATAAGAAGCACGATTGTCCTTTAAAACGAACCGTCTGGAATTAGCCAACTGAAAAATTGTTGCAAGTACAGATTTCGCCATTGGAGTTGAGATAACTAAGGTATTTTTAAGGTCACTGTTAACAATAGAATACTACATACATATTTACCTTGAAGAAGCCCTGAATAAGTCTCCCATAACAGTGGCCAAAAGGCCGGTAAGAGGTAATATTACACGGTATACCTTAAGTGTGTCTTTAATAACATTTAAAAAAAAACAGGTTTAAAAAATATCTATGTAGGTATAAGATGCGGTACAATCGAACAATCGCAATAGAAACGAAGAACTAAACTTTTGGTAATGTTATATATTCATACAGTATCGAGCAGATTAATTGAAGTTAAACTTTTTTTTGTATTTTCAGTTCCCTCTAAAAAAAATGTTTTTGGGTGTTCTCTTACTATGGACCAGGGCTGCTTCTTTCAGTGACTGATATGATGAATAGTGAGAGGTATCAATCAATCCTACTGAAAAGGACGCTACCAGATATACAAAAACAAAGGTCAAATGGTAATGAAATATTTCAGCAGGATTCAACCCCCTGCCACATATCCAAAAAAAATTATGAAAATTTTCACACAAAAACAATGAACTGTGTTGGAGTGGTCAATTATTTTGCCAGGCATAATCTTATTGGAAATCTATTGGCAATCTGTAAGAATCGGCTCTTCAAAATTGATTGCACTACGGTGGAAAAGCTCATTTTGTCCATAATTCAGGTATGGTTTCGAGGCGAAAAAAAAAATGGCATCCACGTGCCAAAATCTTATTTAATAAATGCCAAGAAGAGTGAAAAAAGCCCAATGAGATCATACTAAATATTAATTTGTGAAACAACTAATAAACAAAAGATTTTACAAAACTTTTAACGAAAGTACAACAGCAAAAAGTTTTGTTTCAATTAATCTGTTCGATACTGTACATTTTGTATATCAAGGTAAAAAAAAAACAAAACGATGTGTTTTTCACGGAGGGGTATGAGGCATAAACGTTGCAAAATAGCGGTTTTTTTTATTTACATTAACACCAAACACGACATGATCTCATGTTGTCAATCCAAATACAAACCGGCTTTGACTTTTTGACAAAAAATACATTCTCGTTGTGGATATTGACAATAATTGGGACAGAGAGCGGAGAGTGTATCGACTCCACCACTTTCCTCTTATGTACAGAAGCTGATGGCTCCTTTGCCGGCTTATCGCATGTAAATCAAAACTTGGTCGCTGTTCCAGGTGGTCGATTATAGTGGATAAATAACGCATTAATTACGTGAAGCAGAACTTTACTTCGGGGCTTTTATTTCTAACGACTTTAGCATTAACCAGCTATCGATCTGTATTTTCAGGAACATAATTCAGATTTTTAAGGTAAGAATAAAAAAAAACAAATGATTTATTCCACCAAATAGAAGTAAAGTTTAAATTATCTACACTACGTAGTTGAAACGTGAACTTTGAGCTGAAATCGATGCTTTATATGGAAAATTGCTAAAAAAATTGGGTTTTGTGTGATCTGGAGTCAAATTTGTATTAAACGTCATTACTTACTATGTATCTAATCAGAGCTTTGATACCTCCTAAGAAAACTCTGCATTGTGTATTGAGTCCATTATGTAGGGCCAAACGTATGTAAGTAAAATTAAAAATGTGTATTTTATGGAATTGTACGAAAAACTAAGTTCTCATTTGACATATTCTCATATCTTGTATTCGCATAAAAATTGGTGGTAGGAAAAATCCGAGGTTAGATAATATTACGTACATTTCGTTTTTTCTCTAAACATGGTACCTACTATAATATCTTTATAAAATGGAGAAGATAAATGATATGTATTTACAGATGTACATATTACTACATAAGCAAAAATTATGTAGGTTATGCAAGTATTCGTCTATCATAAATATAAATAAAAAAAAAGTAATATAGAAAGATAAATAAATGTTGTGAAATATTGTCAGACTTGTCAATTTGTCATCGTAAATAAAGTCATAGATTGGCCAAAAACCCGTTGAAGAATAAACTTAAAATGAAAAAAGCTGTTGTATTATGGAACAAGAGTTTGGTAAATTTGGTTAGCCTTGTCCTCCTTACATATTGACAAGTTTAATCACTAGAAAAGAAAAAAAATCCTTCCAATTACTTTGATACCCAATTCTGTTAACAGGTCGTATAATACTTTATTTATGTACCTATTGAAAAAAATACAACCTGATAAAATTAAACGTATAATACGTATAAAGATTTGTATTTTAACTATATGACTGAATAGATAAAAATAAATTAAAATCAGAAAGTATAACAAGTTTTTTTTAATGTTAATAAAAATGATCCCGGGATAAAAGTTCATTTTTGTTCAATTTATTACATCACATACCTTTTTTCCGTACTTTCTTAGTATACAGAGCATTTTAATATAAGTTCATAACTTATATGTGAGGCTTAATTCGAAAATGAGTAAAAATAACAATGGAATGCTGTGTTTTAAAAAATAGACTTTTAATTCGTGTAATATAATCCTGATTTATTTTATAAATTATGGAAAAAAACGTCTAAATACTTTTTGTGCAAAAAAACTTGATATGAACATATTTGTGAACATCTTACGAATTGCTATAAAATAGAACAAAACCAATCCGAAGCAATACGATGATCGTAAAAATAATATTTACAAAAAGAAATCGTGTTTTGCATAGAAAACCAAATCTGAACTCCAAATCCCGTTGTAAATTTTGTTATTATATATAGGTATATTTTTTCAATTCAAAAGGCCTTTTTTATATCCTGGAATATTATGGTAAGGACTTAAACTTTAAATATTCCAAAAAATCCATTTATTAACGTTTTACATGATTTATGGTTTATATTTAAAATATTTACCTAAATGAGATTTTTCTTACAATTTCAATTATGTAGCTTAAAATTATTCTTTTGTAATTTTTCTGTTTTGGAATTTTACTTATATATAAACTTATGACCATTCGTTACTTGAATAAATTATCCTTTATTATCCCGAGGGAATGTAATTCTCAATATTTTTATATGTTTATTTTACGAAACGATGTTACGACGTGTATAATACCTAACATATGTTTTATATGAATAGATATCTAATACTTCGAGTCATTGAATCTTATGCGTGTTTTTATTCCTTATGAAAAATCAATTTGTTATAAGGTCATTGATCGGATAATCCAGCATCTTCTGACTAATAAAAATAGCACCGACGAGCAGGTTTTAAGAACATTGCCAAAAAAAAGAATATCTCATTATTATAAAAAGGTTAATTTCAAATAAGTACTCGTATGTAGTTCAGGTTTTATATTTATCCGCATGAATTAATTAGGTATAAACTTCACGTGATTGGGAAAATTTCCTAAATATTTTTTTTAACTCAGATTACTACAACTATTTATTATTTATATAGAAAAAAACTATTTATTATTTATTTGGTAAAAACACGTAGATGACTTTACGATCTTACATTACAATATTTATGATTAGGTACCAGCTACTTATTTTATTAGTTAACAATTTTAAATTAGATCATGTTAAACATTTAATAGAATTTAAAATAAAAATAGTAATAAGAATAATTTTTAAGGTAATTATGAATTTCAGCACACCATTGTGTTGTGACCGTCGCGTGTTGACCTCGCCATAAAGAGTTTTCGCAACTTTTCATATTACATACATACAAAGGCACCAAAGCATTTTGACAGAAAAACAGGTTTTTCTTGTCTTTATACCGTACTCTAATAATTATTCACCAGTTAATGAGTACTTAAAACGTGAGCATATATTTATTATAATTAATATTGTATCGGTAGATCCCTATTATTTTTTTTTAACTGTAGGCCAGTAAATACACGATGATATTAAAAATAAATTCAAATCGCACCTCATATTACTAATTTAATTTATACACATAAGTAAAATAGACAATAAGATAAGATAATAAGAGTAATACATCCCTAATTGGCGACTGAAATGATAAGAATAATATCTTTAACATAATATTTTAATTTAAATATTTGGGCACATATTATGACTTAATATAAAAGGTTGGGTGCCCAAATATTTAAATTTCTTGTTATTTTTCATCATTTACGCATTAGTAAATGTAAAATAAGTAGTAAATGTTGTGAAAAATTATCAAGTGACATTTTAATATAAGTTTGTGTATTTAATCGTTGACTATTTTAGATAGGTCCGTATCAAAATATTTCACATAATTTTTGTCAATTTTATAAAAATATCAAATCTATATCTAGTATCAAATCTGAAAACTTGTTTTTTTTTCTTATTCGATATAACATATGTAGGTTACCATGAATAAAAATTAAGACCATGTTCTAATAATTAAAACACATTATTTGAAATATTTTTCAAAAATTTAAACTGTATTGAATGTAGTTCTGTGGCTAAGACTCCTTTTGATTAAAAACTCAGATATTTTCAATAAAAAACAAAGAAAGGAATATATTGTGCAACCTGACAATAATTATTCATTAAAAGAGTAAGTAATAAAAAACTTATGCGTAGCATTCAAATAAAACTATGCCTAAACTATTATATACAAAAATATAAGAAATAATATTTAAACATTTATTTATATTTTATATTACAATATAACACTAAAAAAGAGTATTGAGAATTATTGCATACTAATGGTAAAATTTAATTTGACAAATCTTAACAACATATAAGAATATGATGTAAAATAGATGATAATTAATTAATTAAAAATAAATTAAAAACTTGCCTGATTTTAGATTGATCTTTCCGGAACGAATTCAAAATGGACAGTGTGTTGCTCTGACTCGAACGCGTTCTTTTTACATTTCCAGTCAAAACTTTAAACTTTCGTGGAAGGGGTAAAGGCGGTGGCGCATGGCGATGCTTCTGCAAAATGCTGGATTTATAATAAATTAAGTAATTACGAGGTCTTTATTGTACCGCAGACGTAATAAATATATAAATATTTGATAAAGTATACTACATCCATAAAAATAACATTACCATCACCAGTTATTGATTCAATGTAACTATACAGTTTAGCAATATGCACAAAATATTTTACAAATATACTTAAATATAATATTGCATTAGTTGGCAATAATTCAGATATCTTACATCGAAAATCAAAATTCAGTTAATTTCGCAATGGTTGATAATTTGGATATTTTGACGCATTTATTAGTTTTTTCCAAAATAATTAGTATCCATACAATATTTTTTGTAGCACATAATTTGATTTTGTGACAAATAAATATTTATTTTATTTGATTGGTTATTCAATACGGTAGTAAAAAAAATATGCCTAAATCAAATTAGTTTTTTTCTTTCTAGATTTGATAAATATGCGTTGATCTCTACAATGCACTATAAAAATCTCATTTAGTCGTCAAATTTATATGCATATGAAATATAAAATTAAAGGTGTTTTTAATTTCTATCTATTTCTAATTTATTCAAATTTATTTTAAAATACATTTTTAATATATAAAATAATTGAATACTTGATGCCATTTTGGAGTGTTTGTTAATTAATTTATTTATTTATATTAAGATATTTAAAAAATATATATATTCTAGCAAGTGTCTGGAATTATGATAAATAATATTCAATAAATTAAATTTTCCTACTTGTTCTAACCATTATTTGCACAAAATGGTGCATAAGGCACTGCATGTACAATGTTATCTTGACTGTTTATTACGCGAGAAAAAAAACTTCCACGAGTCAGAAATGCAATTCCTTGGCTGTTATTTTTTTTTCCGCGTCTTAATTAAAAAATCCTATTATTCCTCCTCCATTTTCTTTGTCATATATCAGTAATATATTTCACCTTCATAACTTTGATATAATCTTAAGCGCACCCAATGGTGCATAGGGCTATATCTATTTTTGCTCACCTTGGGAATCGCGCCCGAAGCCAGCATGGAAGATTACCATTACACTACAGAAGAAGTACTATTACTGCCATCTGACGATTTTATGGAATACGCAATTTTAAAAGTATGTGAAGTCGGTAACAACCAAATCTATGCGGTGTTTGCAAACAAAACATGTTAGCAGTCGATTCCGCTAGATGGCGACTAGAACGCAGTTTGCTTATCCATTAGTCGTGGTGGAAATTAGAACTAAATTGTTCGTATTTTGACTTTGACAGCTGAAAGGCAGGAGTAGTTGCTGCCGGACGCTCCAAGTTTGAAAATCGGGTAATCATGACGTATCGGCATAAGAAGGCGGGTGGGAGTGTCGAATTTATGCAATGATTCATTTATTTCTAAAATATCAAATAAAAAAATAAGTGCAACGGTGACCGATAAGTAATAAATATCAAATCCAAGTTGTCTGTATCTAGACTCGGTGGAGTTTCGTCGCGGTATTCGTTAATTCAGTGTTCGTTTTGGTGATTTTTATGTTTTCGGCGGGATCGTACCCTCGCGGAAAAGTGATTTCTTGAATTGAAATTTTCAAAGAACTTTTAAATAACCGTAACAATGTCTACGGTTTTGTTGGCTGTTGTTGCCGTGATCTTGTGCGTTCTTTTCCGAATTCTAAATGTCAACACACAGCCGCAGAATCCGATCTTGTGGTGCAAAGATGGAGGATTCCTCGAGACCATCCTAAATATTGCTCCGATGCTCGGCGAACAGTAAGTTCTAATCAATTCTTTTTCCACTTCACCCATCAGCTTCATTATTTATTAGATAGATTTTTCAACGATAAAAGTGTGAGCATTTTTTTGTTGGTTTTTATGATGAAATTTGATGTTAAAATGTATGTAAACAATAACATACCATATTTTTTTTTAGTATTTTTACGTCTGAAATTTACGTAACGCATAATTTTTTCGTGTTAATCTTTTTTCACTTCCTTATTTTTTTCAGTCTATAACTACAATAATAATTAAAGTCCTTATGTAAATTCTTAACGCTAATAGGAAAGTAATAATAACAATTGAAAAATAAAGCGTCTCATCTGTCACTTTGACCCACTGATTTTTGACATAGCGTAGGTCTTTTCCATCAAAATATTTGGGATAAGTAAGGCGTCATTTAATATTTTACTGACTTTTTAAGCAAAATCCTTAAATCATAATATCCTCATATAGCGCTATTTTCATTCAAATTATTTTGACAATGCTCTGAAAATATTATTTACTCCTACGAAATATGGCATAGCGTATTTTTGGTAACCATCTGTCGAGCTTTCGAGAGATTTCTAGCTGTTCAAAATAATCAAGTCGAGTACTCTTATGTACCTACCTGTTTGTGTACGAAAACATCGATTTTATGAAGAAAAAAAACTTTTTAAAAAATAGTACGAGAAAAATATTTTAGCTTTTTATTTTAAATATCCAAAATTTATTATCTACACAATAAACAAACGAAAAAGGCATTAAGAAGTACCGATACTGTTTTTTCTTCTTATTTACCCTTTTCTACGGGACATCTATGAAGCTATAAAATTATGTTAATACTTTAATTAGGTAATACGAGTTTTTTGTCCACAAGATTTATTTTTGGCTTCTAGGGGAATTTCGTAAATGCCCAAAATACCTCAATTCCAAACAATTTGTGAATAGGGGTGCTGTAAAGTAAGCCTGGAATGAAGGAAGACACTTTTATGGATTAAACTGACTGACTATCATATAAAACATGTTAATTAATTTTAATGAACACAACTCAAACAATTTATGTACATGTATGTGTGACGGGATAACATTCAGGTATTCCAACATTCCAAGGCCTGTTGAACAAAAAAAGCAGCATGTGAAATGTCAATAGTCCATGTTTGTACTTCCAAAATAGCATTGTTTGCTGAAATTGTGTTCCTAAATGTAACATATTTATAATGGAGTCAACAAAACCTAAAAAAATATTAAAATAAATATTACTAAGTGTGCCGGCATAACATATTTTGCGGTTTAAAAAAAACAATGTCAAATTTCAGTTTAAACCTTGATAGAAGCTTATAAACAGACCATTATGTAGGTAAATAAATCTCTCAGCAGCATTTTGCGTATGCTCAAAGTTCAAATATTTCTTTACAAATACTTACTGTATTTAATCTTAAAAGGGGTTGTTATCAAGATTTTAATTGACAGAGACGAACGACGAGGTGGAAATTTAAAAGTCTGGGGATTTACAGGAGTTTACAACCCGTCATTAGCTGGTTTTAATTATCAATTTTAAAACATTTAGAGTGTGTCCAAATACTTGTTCTAAAATATGGATTATCTCCAATTATAAGGGTTATTTTTATTTTATTTTTTAACATGAGATGAGATGTCATCTTTGATGAGATGTCAAAAAATAATATCACTTTAAACGCAAAATATGGAAAATATATTTTAAGAACGTTTGAAATTTGAGTAATGTGGTTGTTTGACCATGAGTAGAATGGTGAATATTACGCAGTCTATTGAGTGATAAATTAAACCATCCTGTGACATGTAGTAAGTCTTGTAAATACCCAGACCTCCATATTCACATATCAACCATTTCTTCGTCTCCGACGAAATATGATTTAAAAAACTTAAATACATTTTTTTTGTATGTTAAAAGCATTGTTAACTTTGTGGTATGGTAATATAACACTCTCCTTATCATTCATCGTTCACTTTGTGTTCGATGAATGATAAGGAGAGTGTTACTTAAATAATTTTTTATAAAACTTAGATTCAATCAATATTTGTTACAAATAAGATATTTTTACATAAATAAATCCGGTTAAATTTAAATAATATTATTAATATAATTCAAATTAAATGATCGTTGGCTGTCTATGCATACTTATGTACTTTTTTTACTTTCACGACACGACCAATTTATGTATGTGTTTTAAAATGTAATAATTACATTAATTATTAGTTGTGAAGTGAGTGGCTGAGCGAGGTGCTCACGGATAGCTAACATGTGCTATTATCGATAAGTAGACTTTTAATTGTGCCGAAGATTGACTGCTGTCAGGTAGGAACTCGAATTATCTTCGTTTCTTTGATCAATTTTCACGAACCAGTCACCGCATTATAAGTCAATATTTAAAAAAAAACTTATGGTATCATATGAAACATGTATGAGTAGGTACCTACATTCCATTCCAATAGGGTATTATCACTAGGGAGGAATATCTAATTTAACATAATTAACCTATAAAGGATTGTGTAAGACTCGTTTTGTGTTTATAACAGCCGATATAATCAATATTTTTATTCATAATTTTCTTTTGAAAATCTCGCCTTCGTAAAAACGTCGTTTTCGTAAGTTGGTAACGAATGACGTCACAGAAACGAATCCCCATTACTACTGACGGTGTGTAGATTATAATTGGCTTTACTGTCATGTGCATGTGGATTTAAATAAATAAGTAGAAATGTCTAGCAAAAGTATGATCGTTTATTTGTTACTCTTCATTTACTCTTTTTTGATTCCTAGACAATGATCCATAAAATATACCATTTTGTTTTCTCAATACATCCAACATTGACAGCCATCACGAAACACATTAAAGATTACTATCAAATGGCTGGACGAGGATAAAAATTGACGATTAAATCATTTTGTGTTGTTAAAAATCAGCAGATACTAATTTGACCATTGATATATATTAATTAATAGTCGATAAATAAATAAAATGTTTGAATATGTCACGTTCACGTGTTTTAGACACACTTTCGCCGTGAAAGTTCGTTAAATTATCGGTCAGATTACATTTATGTTTTTGTTATAAAATATTGTCATGCCACGACACGGTAATGGCAGAATGATGAACAGTTCTCTCCCATACGGCGCAAAATGGTAGGAAAAGTATGAATGAGTAGCAAAACATCATAAATCTTGTCCAACAGTCGGGAATTCTGATTTATAACCACCATTACATTTAGATAATGTATTCAACAAATCCATACCAACTTACTATAACGTCAACCATTCAACATACCTTCTCGACAAACAATACATTTAACACTCTCCCTATCATTAATCATTCACTTTGTGTAATACCACTTAAAAACATTATTTCATGATTACCGGTTTCGGAATAACCATTCCATCGTCAGGTCAAATGTAGACCTGATGGTTGGAAAGTTATGATCCATCCACCGTATAGTCCGGATCTTGCACCGTCTGATTATTATTTGTTTCGGATTCTGCAAAATTCTCTCGATGGTAAAAAATTGGCCGACCGAAGCGCCGCTGAAAATCACTTGGCCAAGGTTTTCGACGATAAGCCACAAAAGTTCTACACCGATGGAATTATGAAGCTACCTGAAAAATGGCAAAAGGTCACAGATGATAACGGTGATTAAATTAATGATTAAAACTGATTTTCGATGAAGAAATTTTTTGTTAAAAAATGTACGAAAAAAACTGCGTAGACTTTTTAAATGACCCAATATATCGCTGCTTATATGCCAAAGGGTCACAACGCAAAAAAATTAAACTTTTTATTCTAAAAATAGTATCAAAATCTTCAACATTTTCATATTCGAAAGAAACTTATAATTTTAGCATTAGAAATTGACATTTATAACACTAGAATCATAAGTGTCTTTTTCGAACATGAAAATATTGACGATTTAGATACCATTTATGGAATAAAGAGTTTTAATATATTTTTTTTTGCGTTGTGGCCCTTTGGCATTTAACCCGCGATATATATGGTTTTTCTCAGCAAATAAAGTTAAATTGTACGCTAAGTACTTTATGACGATTTAATGTTTTTATATTATATCGATTCTTGTAAATGTGGGCGAAATATGGCTTTTTGTGGGCCAAGGGCGTTATAGTGTGTTTACAATGACCTCTCTCTCGTGTTTGGTAGTGGACCACCCCCTAAGATTAACTGCTTACGTAGGCGATATTGTCTTTTTGGACACATTCCAATAAATTTATTTCACGTTAGTAGAACCTAAATGTGTGAAAATCAATAAATTTTCTTTGTAAGAAATATACTCGTATGAATACAGAAAAATGCTCAAATAAGTGATGTTGTTTTTCTTGTACAAATTGTCTATATGCCTATATTTTATTCGTAATAAAGAATTCAATAACATTGATCGTTGTAAAAATATTAAATATAAATCCTAGATACTTTAACGTTCTAACCTACATATTTCCGCTATCCGCTTCCATAGTGTAGTAGTTAACACATTTGGATTCAATGCTAGAGTTCTCGGAATCGATTCTCAGGAGGGTTTAAATAAATCCTCGTATTTTTTCTCCCTATTATTCATTTCATTTTAACCTGGACTGCTACCTGAAGCGCAGGGCTGCTTGCCTTGCATTTATATAATAAGCAATCAAATTACCGCATAAATTAAAAATATTGGCCTATGCACCATTAAGTGCGGATAAAGTCAATAGTAGTATGTACCTACTCATAGTAGCAATTTGCTTTATTTTTTTCTTGTTACTTGGTATTTTTTGGTCTTGTTTATTTTTTCTGTTTAAGTTACTTTTATTGTGTTCCAGTTTACCAATTAAATAATTTATGGTGTAGATACCATACATGTGTTTAGATTATTTCTTACATCCTTTTTTACCGTGTCCGTTTTATTTATATTTATTTATCTTATTTACATTGTTTTAAATTTTATTCTAAACCTGTTCTGATATTTTTACTGTATATTGATTGAATCGCAATTTTTACCTCATTCTTGCTTAACATGCTTTTTTATTTTACCTTTTTTTGCAATACTCTTTGTTACTTGTTATGTTTGTAGGCATATAACATTATCCTTAAATGAGTAATTACTCATTACGAATATTATGCAGCTAATACAACCAGAGATTTAAATTTAATTTTTAAATACATATAATTTATAGCTGGAAACATGGCATGAATGATTTTATCTTGAATATGATATTGTATGTTTTAAATAATATAAATAACAATAAAAAATTATTGTATTTCAATATCCTAAATAAAATAAATCGTTCGAACTAATGCCAGGCCGTACAATTTATTGCTTACAAGTCCAGTTCAGTTGAAAGGTCAAGTAGGTGTGAATGATAACTTAATTAGGAACAGCAAACACGAATTCGGATTCGCAGTTGAAACTGTTAGCTCATACATAGTGATGCTTTAGTATTTATTCTTGAAAAAAAATGTTCATTTCAGGTCTTAATACATATTTTACATATTTTATACAGGCACGCACTTTTGGATAGTAAAGATTACCTATTAGGTAGATTTATGTTACTTTTTTTATATTTTTTTATTCATTTAATAAATTTACATTTTTATTTATAACATAATACATTTGAATCATTTATACATATGGAGAACTTTTATATTTCGATTCGCTGTGCCTCTCCATAAAAGAGTCTGTGCTCTTGTGCTTGGAAAGGGACTTACACTCGTGGTTTAATGTTATATAATAAAAGATATAATAGTTTTTTTAAAGATTTAAATGTATAGAGCTTTAATTTTTTTCGTAAGGATTTTTATATCATCTATTTTTTTTATTTCTTTATTGAAATGTTTGATTGCCAAATATTTGAAGTTTTGCTGAAATTGCTTGGTGTTGCATTTTGGAGTAGAAAAATCGTTTGAGAATCTCGATGATAAATTTAAATAGTTGTCACCCTTTAGTATTTGAAAAACTGCGGTTTTTTTTATAAATGGATTCTATATTTGGGACTTGAAATTTTTTAAATAATAATTTTGTTGATTTAACAATAATAATTTAAATATTTTTTAATAATTTTTTAACTTTATTCGAGTAATTAAGAATTTGTCAATGTTTTTTCAAAGTTTTTTTTAAAGCTCTTTTTTTAACAATCTGCATTTCGCTTTTTTTATAGCGTTGGATTTAAGAATGATATTTTCGTATGGATTTTTACTCGCATTTTGTCCATTTAAAAAAAAATCTTGAAATTTAATAAATGAAGAACGAATTCCACATTAAAACATCCTTTTTGCGTCTCTTCCATTCAATTCGCTCCATTAATTCTTTTTGTTGTATATTTCTTGGTTAACTTAGTACATTCACTGCTTAAATGATTTTTTCTTTCTTAATTTTTACAGTTTTACACGTACTACCTACTATTTACAACCTATAAGTTATGATTCTCTTGTTATCCCATCATTCTTGCCGTTGACTTTAAAGATAGATATACTCAGGTGCCTAACTTATTATTATACACTAAACTTTTTATTACACGGTTATTATTTTTACTAACTCACGTTTCATAAATTGATTTCTTTTCAATTTAATAAATGCTTTTCTAAACTTGTAATAAAAACGATTCGGATGAATTGAATTATAAGCCTTCGTTTGTAATTATAGTGTAATCACACGGTTTTGAAGCGTTCCAAATTAGTTTGAAATAATGATAGTTCCATAAGAAAATTAAAATAAGAGACCTACGTATGTTTTTTTTTCTTCGTTTAACTTACTGATAACATAAAAAGATACGGAAGCTTAATTACTTGCTTAATAATAAACATATAATATGATAATACATACGCGTTGTGTATAATACAAGATTATATAAACTTTAGCAAAACAACCGGTAGTTATGCATATATGGTGTCTGTATAATTCAATTTTTATCCCCTTACTTTCTTACCTTGAGTTCCTTCAGGACATTCGTTTGGAAGTTTCCGCTAATTGTCCAGCACCTCCTATCGCTAAATTCTCCATAAATCAATAATGCAATCATAAAGCCCTCATGAAATATAACAAAAACATTAAAGTATTAGAGTGGTCAATAAAAAGTGTTCGTTTGTAAATGAAAACTTCTTAATGACATTAGTTTTTTTAAATTGCAAGTAAAAATTAAATGGCATAATAAAATTTTAAAAATCAGTTTTTCGTGGTATGTACCACTCAATTCTGGGTGCTTTGCCAAATTAACAGAAATATTTCACCCATACCTTTATTATTTATGTTTTAAGGTAAATGAACTTGTGTAAAATTAGTAATGTTATAATCAATTGCAATGTTAGTACGACTTTGTCTAATCCTTTATACGCAAAAATTATTTTCTATGTCACTGGCTGCCCCAAAATCGTATATCACGCCAAATTAAGTATACCCTGTACATATTTCAAAGTTATTTTATCCGCTAGTATGTTATTTTCTATTACGTACAATTTTCCAAGAGAAGATAATAAAAACGTCATCACTCACGTGGATGATTCATGTGTTATATTTGATTATACTTATTATTTTAAATTATATACTTAAAATTATATATTATTATAAATTGTTCTTGGTATACATTGATAAAAAAATATATATTTTACATCTTTTTTCTTACCTAGGATTTTCATTATAATTGAAAATCGTAATCTGAAATAGAGTTACTTAATTTTTTTAAATTTTGCTTTTATTCAACTTAAATTCTTAGATATTCTTATCATTTTTGTTTTTCTACAATATACCCACATAAATTTTAAATATTGCCTTGTATATACAATTGAGGAAAAATGAAATATTTTCTTCATTCGCGATAATACGAGCATAACCGATAGCTAGATTGGAAAATAATTCTCACGTTTCCACGTTCACCATCCGGTTTATCTAGTTTTCTATTTGTGTCAATAGATTATATGGTGATTTACAATAATTTCACCAGGAAAACACAACATTAAACAGTTTAATCATTTTTATGTTGGGGTACCTAATTTTCGGCCACTCGCCTTGATTTGCACACCCGAAGAGTTTGGGTGAAAGCCTGATTAAAAAAAGCTCCTAAAATAAAATTATTTTATATGTTGGTGCAGGAGTTTTCATTAGAATTGATCTAACAAACACATTCTGTTCGGATGTTTGTATCGTTTATCCATACATGCCTTAGGGGCGGTAGCATTACACAACACCTCGTACATAAGGAAAACATTCCTGTTCGTACATTGGTCGGGTCAACTCTGAGAATAAAAAAACTAACGAACTAACTAACCATCACGCCGCTTCCCCGCAGGGGTAGGCAGAGAGAATCGAACGCCAAACCACTCTGTCTTTGCAAACATTCTTCGCCTCTTCCACATTCATGCATCTCCTCATACATACCCGACGATTATTATGACTCCTGACCCGGCCGCTTTCAAGTATTTTACATACCTGATTGTGCCAAGTTTTCCTCGGTCTTCCTCTGCTTCTTTTTTCCAACTACATTCGCCTCATAAATTTGTTTAACCGTTATTTCCTCATTCATCCGTTCCACATGTCCAAACCATCTCAACACACCTTTCTTAATTTTATCGATAATGCTTATCTCAGCCTTGCATTCTTTCCTTATTTCATCATTCGAACATTTATCAAACATTGCTTTGCCACACATTCGTCTGAGAATAATAAATAACATATATGTATTGCGTGTAAACTAAAGTGTGTTATCAACTCATCAAATGTCAGTCCAATTTAGTTAAATGGGAAGAGAGGATATACGTCCGTATTACCTGCCCCGTTAGAAACCCTTCCTTTTTTATGTGCTTCTTTATCGAGTCGACAGTAATTCGCTTTTAAGCTTGCTTAAGGCTTATTATTCGTTCAATATTTAAGGAATTATTATTCGTGATTTGATTTACATATCGCCCGGGAGTCTCTGCCTAGATACACGTTACATCAATCATGATTATATCACATAGAAGCCATTTTTATTCTTCACAACAATATAAAAAACCAACAAGTGGACCACCAATCACCCGAACACCTACGCTGTGTGACATGCCATTTGAACTTTATCAAATATGCATACAAATTTTATGTTCGTTTGTGCGTACAACTTGTAGAACGTACTTGTACATACATGGAGAGACGGCGACGACTATATTCGTTCCTCGTGGAAAATTAAAATTTTTGACTGCAAGAAACATTTTATTTGGGAAAGTACTGTTTTTATTTTTATTATTATTTATTTATCCATGGTGATATTTCCAGAAATACATTGAGATATATGAAACTGGTGAAGAAGACTATGATTAGTATTTAAAGCAGTAACTTTGAATTTTCTATTTTTATAACTTAAAAAATAACGTTATTAAAAGATCATAATACTTATCGACCAGTTTCAGAGCAAACATTTTTTTTCTCAAGACTAATAATTAAATTATGCTGTAGGATTTAATATATTTACAAGCAATTTATTAAATACATGCAAAAATACATGAACTTATAAACATCTAGGTACATATTTATATAACTATTTTTTTCTGAATACGCCTTTCTAAATTTAGATCCGGAATTCCGGTTGTGAATTCAAATGGTCGTGAAATTTATAATTTGTATTTTTATTATTGCTGCATACATCACAGAACGCATGCAACATCCATTCTGTGACATGTGTAGGAAGTACCCACAATCTAGATTTTGAATTCAGCAAGCTATTCCAGTAATTTGTGGCCGTACTATGTTTTAAATACGTTGATACTTGATCGCGAAGAACATTATTTTTAGCTTAGAAATGTGATTCTATATATCGACTTATCTTCCGCGTTCTACGTTCTAGGCACTCCGTCTAATTTTGTCTCCAAAGTTGTCGTAGACCTAGTTCTTGCGATACTAAAACGCACGGGTGTTTCGGTTATCCAATCTTGGATGCGTAAAAAGAATGGATCATTTTCATATGGGAGAAATATCTAATTTAACATACTCAACCTATAAAGGATTGTATTAGAGTCGTTTTGTGTTTATAACAGCCGATATAATCAATATTTTCATTCATCATTTTTTTGTTGTTGCAAAATTCGCCTTCGTAAAAACGTGGTTTTCGTAAGTTAGCAACGAATGACGTCACAGAAACGAATCCACACTACTACTACTATTACAGCTCTATAAAGCAGATACATAAAGGGATACGCCCCATAACACACCCGATGACGAAAAATTTGATGACGTATAGCGGTGTTCGTTTTACGTTTTATTCAAATATCTAAAGTTTAAACCTTCATATCTCTCTTATTTATCTACAGATTTCAATAAGAATCTTACCGATAGTCTTGTGATTTTTCATAATTATTTATTAGCCAATAACACATTAAAATACATTCCAAAAACATTTTTGCCATTTTGTCAACAACTTTAATCCATTTAATGTTGCGCATTACATAGATAATTTTGATGTGAACTTTATCAATTTGTTTTTTTTTTACTTTATGATTTTTGTAAGTGATAGATAACAAATAGTAAAGTTTTTGTCGTTAACGTACGTCACCAACGTCGTTATTGTGTCTCCGATGAGTTATACAAATATTAAATATCTTACACATTTTTTTGACATAATTTGTTTGAGAGATAAGGTAAAACTGTTGGAATAAAATGTTTTTACATTTAGATGTTTAGATAATTACGAATTGACAAAAAGACAACAATCGATGACGCTTAATTTAGTCTCTGTATGAAGTCTGTCTGTAATATATAATGTTTTTTATTTAAGCTAACGATATTAAATTTATTTATATCGATTTTTTTGGGCTAATAATAATATTCCGCTTCCGTGGTAAAATGGTTAGCGTGTTTAGCTATTGTGCTCGATTCCCAAGGGGGGGGGGGGTTAAAATAAATATTGGTGATTTTACACTCTAATATTTTTTTAATATTCCCCTGGACTAGTCTCTGAAGCGCAGGAGCGATCATCTTGCCTTCATGTAAGTAACGATCAAGATAACACTGCGCCAATACTATGAAGTTCTCTATGCACCATTGGATAAGGGTTAGAAGAAGAAGAATAGTAGTATTAAATAATGTACAGCAATACTTTGATTTCAGAAAACGATTTCGGGCGTTTAACAAATTTTTCGATACTTTTATTTTGGGAGAGTTGTTCAGGCAGAGAACACTCAAAATTTAGTGGTTCAATCGTTAAATTATTGTCCAAAAATGAAAGTAGTAGTAGTATTTGAGTAAAAACATAGGGCAGGAGATTAAAGGCAAGTAGTATTTACGTGCATTTTCACTCTCTAATCATGAATACGTACTTGAATACAATTTACATAATTAATATCGCCCAGGTTCTAGCAACGAGTTTTTCTAGATCCAGTCGATAAACTTATTTTCACATTAAAATTTGAGCGCCAGTACAAACGACATCACTCTCCCGTTTGGTATTTTGCCCTACTTTGTAAGAAAGTGTAACATTTTAATTACCCATCTCTTTTTACACCTAATGCAGAGCCATTTTTACGTTGGGTTTTGTTGTTTTGTAGTGAACAGAAAAAAAATACCAAAATTACACCGTATTACTCGTTTCATGGAAATAATTATTGGTTATTTTATTTCACAATGGGTTAGTAAAACTCACCATTTACTATGTAAAGTTCTTTATCACCTTCACGCAGAATAAATATGTAGCCACAGAATATTGGGTATTGTTATTTTTACGAGCGAATAACCTTAGAAGCGAATAATATTTTTATGTCTATTTTTAACACGAGAAGTGAAAAATCGCTGTATAATGTTACCATTTTAGCAATGTTCTTTGTATTCTGCGGTCATGTTGTATACATCGCTCACTCCTTTCAATAACGTCATATATATAAAAAATGGCCAATTTTCAATTGTGCATGTTTTCGGCATGTCCAAAAAATGTACTATATCCCAGCAAAAGCAGCATATTTTAAACTTAATATTTACCCGCTACAGGGCAGAAAGTGTTGTTTTTGCATTTTGAAGAAAAGATATTGTTTAATTACTTTTTTTAATGTACAAAATATTATTCAAATGGAGAAAAAACATTCAGGTTTTACCAAAAAAGATCTGTTGCACAGTAAAATGTTCAATAAGTGGCTTGATATTTATTTGTAATAAATTGTATTATATTATTAAATATTAAAAACGATCTCCTGCAAAATCAAGTTTTTTGATTTATGAAGTTGTTGAAAGGAAGCGAGCGACATACGATACACATTATGGACGTACAAGTATTTACAATGTGCGTAGGCCATTGAATGAATTTAGTTTAACGAATCATGAAACAATAGATACAACTGCCTTCAAATTTAGGATAATGAATTTATTCGCTTTGATTTCCCTGGGAAATTTAGCTTTTTAATTTCCTGTATTCTTGTTAGATACCTATTTATTTATTTATCATGTTACCGTGGACAGGTGGCACGTGACACCGTGACACTCTTGGGACATGCACCACGTGTTGCGACCCGTTGTGATATTGAAATCTAGACGTTTTTATAATTATGTACTTTGTGGTAGACTTGGGAAATCGAATGAAGAAACCGAATCAAATCACAACTTCTTCAAAATAATTCGTTACTTGATTCGGTTTCTGGATTCGATCATTTAAAATTAATTACGCCAATCAGTGATGAAAATTAATTGCGTGTTTCTAGCTCCTAATGCATTTGACAATTTGGCATAGAAAACTTGGGATAGAAAAAAAAAACAAAATATATAAACCGGGAAATATAACGAACACCATCCCAATCGGGTAACTGAAACTGTATCAATTACTCATTAGTCACATCTCTACTTTGTGCTCACGCGACCCAGGAAAACTATATGTCCATTTTCAGAAGACGTCCACAGGATGTGTGATTTTTCTTTCTGTTCATAATACTAAAAACAATATATCTAATATAATATAATATTATCTTACCGACCTTAGGTGCATATAAGCATTTTTAATCGGTACATAACATCGCTAATGTGCAAAGGCAAATAGCCGCAAGTTAAAAACAGTAGTTTTGAGATAAATGAGTTTATAGCTAACTTAAAATGATTATTATTATTATTATTTTTATTATTATTTTTTTTTTTTTGCAATCCGACGAAACGATATTTATTTTTAATAATAATTGCTGAGCTGTTAATTTATTTAAGTAAATTATTTATTTATTAAATACAACGTCTATCCGACGCGATACCCTATATACCATCGTGTGCGTAAAGTGAATATATTTTTTGTTAAAAAATACTCTCAGCACAATGTAGCAAATAGCAACGCGTCGGAGAAGTGGGTAGAGGCTAGAAGCCGGTTACCTAACATAGAATGTTCTACGCACATGTATCACTATACACTAACTTTCCGTAGTTTTCTTCTTTTTCGACTAGGAACGCATTTAGACTTGTTAGTGTTCAAGTTTCAAGTGTCCTTGATAAGCATTTTAAATAGTGTTCTAGAAAAGACTTAGAAGACATAGTGCGATTGTTCTGGGTAAAATAATATATTATGTGTCTTATAAAATAAAAAATTAAACTCAGTATAAATCAATCACAAAACTATTCCCAAATTGGGATCTATTCACATCTGTCCGCCTCTGTGGTGTAATGGTCAGCACGCTCGGCTACCGTACTTAATGTCCCGGGTTCGATTCCCAGGGGGGGGGTTAAATAAATATAAGTATTTTTTTCACTCTAAGGTTTATTCAATATTATCCTGGAGCGAAGGACTGTTCGTTTTTCCTTCATTCACGTGTTAACGATCAATATAACACTGCGTTTATATGATGCAGTGCCCTATGCACCATCGGGTGCGGATTAGGATTTGAATAATTCACATACATCGCCATAAATCATGCATTAAAGTTTATTTTTTTTAATTTGTAGAGTTCATCTGAAACTATGAGAGGATTCATGTTTAATACTTAATTTTTTGCAGTCATGTGTTTTCGGATAGCTATAAATATTTTTATTTAAAATAAAAATACACGATAATGCATAGAATACAATATTTCAGATGTTAGTGTGGTTTAAGCGTTAAAATATTAACTAAAAACGGGATTTTATGATAATCACGGAATTTGACAGATGCATTGTAACGTTAATTGAAACGAGGTAAAATAATTGTTTTTATTATCTGATTCGGCAATCACTTTAATCTATCCATTTTTAGTTTAATTTTTACTTGGTTATTGCGACTATTTCTTTCGAATACGCTGTTTGAAAATGATGCGGAATGTATCAAAACTCGTGTCACAATAGATTTTAAGCAAAAGTGATATTTACCAAGTAAAACTTCCATAAAAAATAATAATGATTATTTTTTAAAGTATGTAAGTGTCTATATAGAAATTTAAGGCACTCGTTTTCACGTAGTTAAACATCAGGGCAGCACTGAATCAACACAATGCATACCAAAATCTCAATAAAAATAATGGATATTTTGAACCGTGTATTATATCACATGATGGGATACTGACCGACTTAAACTATGTAAGTATGTAATCACAAGTACAAGTTACTATAAAGTTGTTATTACGTTACCGTTTATAAGGCAATCCGATTGTGTAATAGTGCACGGTGTGGAATCCTTAAGTATAGAAAGACTTGCATAAAAAGAATTATAATAACTTGCCAAACGTAATATTGAAAATGCTTACAATCGATCACATTTTAATACACAGCCTAAAACTGTAATACGGCAATTAAAAACAAACCTTGCAATTAGTATCTTTATACATAAATATATACGTTTTACGTTATGTGCAAAAAATTATCACAAAATGAATTCTGAACCAAAACCAATCAAATAATGGATTGTATTCTAAAATAAAGTAAATGAAGAATTTCTCTTCATTACCTTATAAATCAATTAGAAGTAAGATAAATTATATTAAATTAAAGTGTAATAAAATTAGTAATACTTATGTATTGAAATATTTATTACAGAAAAAAATCGAAAATTGTATTTCTTTTGGATGATTATAAAATAACGATCAAACAATTTCTTCTTCTTCTTCTAACCCTTATCCGCACCCAATGGTGCATAGGGCACTGCATCGTAGCGACGCAGTATTGATCGTTAATTGCATGATAGCAAGGTGATCACTCCTGCGCTTCAGAGACCAGTCCAGGGTGATATTAAATAAATAAGAGAGTGAAAATCACCCGCATTTATTTGGACCCCCCTGGGAATCGAACATGGGACCTACAGCACGGTAGCATAACGCGCTGACCACTACACAATTTTAACGATAGTAATTATTCTAGGTTATGCAGGTTTAAACGGAATGCATAGCGCGTGTCGTGTGAATACGCGGTCTGGCCACGGCCCCTAGGAAAAGCGTTCTTGCGAAACCTTTATTTTCACTTGTTCGTTGCAAAACCAAGTATTAATTATTAAACTTTTTTGCAAGCATTGACAATTTAATTGTATGTTTAACTTCACTTTCTGGATCGACTCATCCGTAACCGTTTGCAAATAAACTGAATAATGAAATGTCAACAATATTAATGAACAGGTACGTTCTCATAAATACATACGAGCTCATGGTATCTATTTACTCTACAAGGCTTTATTTCGTCATTTTTATTTTCGTAAATTTTATTTATATACAAATCATATAAAATACTTTGAAATTTCAAATGTATTTTTAGGATTATGCAGGTAGGCACACAATAGATTCAATTCATACAGGAATACAATTCATTCACAGTGGAGCGCCCTTGAGGTATTTTTTTTACGAAAATGGCGCTATATAAGTTATCCAAATTTATTATTAATAGGCTATTTTCACTCAGATAGAATATCGGTTTTAATGTTATGTATTTTTGTCGAATAAAAAAAAACAACAATAAAGAATTTTTGTTTGGTCATTTTAATAATTTTGTATACTTAACATGCAGAATGAATAAATACTTTTTTTTGTCAAATCTTCAAAACAAAAATATAAAAACGTCGTCTAGCAGGTATTGTTGGTTATTCAAAAATAGACAAAACTTATAAAGTAGCCATCTTTATTGCTCATAGTTACGCAATCGATTAATTGTATAGGTATGACAGGTTTATTTATTTGCAACAAAATATTGTTCAAATGATGATTATAGGACTTTAATAACCCTAGTTGTGCAAAAAATGTGTTCCTGGCACATTATCCCCTCTGTAATAATAGTGCTGACGGTTACAGTTAATGCAGTATGCAAACGGGTCCTAGAAAATTGCACAAAACATACGGTATACATAAAGCAGAAACAGTGCAGAAACTTTTCCATTGCATCATAATGACACTATTGAATCTCAACTCCAAACTGCGAGCAATCTCTCTCCAAAGGTTGCTCGGAGACTAGAAACCTGCCCTATTCGATTTTCTCTGTGCCAGATTGCCGTTGGATTTAACGATCAACTTTTACATAACACTGCGATAGTTTTGCTTCAACATCTTATTATCGCTACACGATTTACCTAAAATAACTTAGTTTTATGTGTAGGTATTTATTTTTTAGATAGTAAACGTGATATTATATTCTACTTATATTCATCGGTAATGGATTAAAGCATAGGTTCCCAACGGAGGCGATACGGCAACGCAAATGGCGCTGGAGAGATCTTTTAGAGGGCACCAGAGGTTCTAGGAGACATATTGGAGGCCTCGATGAATTTTCGTTTCTCCCCCATCTCCATTAGAGGAATTTCCGGCAATTTGCTTTCCGCCTTTGACGAGAAATTTTGGCAGGAAGGTACTTGACCAAAATTTGGGAACCTGCAACTTATACTTAAATTTTTGTTTACATTCACTAAAGAGTTTTCTTTGTCTTGCCTTTTTTCAAAAGTGCATTATTTTTTACCTTGCTTATAACGCATGGTTTATATATTATTCAAAAGGTTTGTTCTTCGTTTGCCATATACTTATCTTCAGTGTCAGGATCAAGGCTGTGGCTGTGTAGACCTAATAAAATAACTATAGCAATTGAGAAACTTCTCCGCAATTGTTCTTCTTATAAGAAAACTCTAGAAAACTCATCAGAAAAATCCAGGCCGTTGATGGACGTCCAAACAGGCCTTCGTTTTAAACGAGAAGTGTTCGCTATTTGTGTCAATCTTTTGGTTTATATTCCCCAGTTGGCCTCGCTGTACTTATTATTTATGATCTCCTCTTGTGATGTTATGAACCATCACGGATATAGCATAGGTCGTCACCCCGTGATGCACAGAGTACCCTAATTCACTAATTAATGCAGTATTATCTCGATCGCAAATTACACGAAGGCAAGGTTGAAGACTAGTTGTACGCTTCTGGGTTATATATTAAATTATAGTGATTATGGCGAACTTTTCGATTCCCTATACATTTAGTAAATCGATAGGGAACCCCACGGTAACCAGACGTGCTAATGACTACATGATGGCAAATAATTTTTAATATTCAATACATGAGATTTATTTTTTTAATGTGATCTGAATTGCAAAGTTTACGGAAATATGACGTACAAAAAGCAAGAACCATACTATAATCAAATTTAATTAACGTTTGAGATTTTTGAATTACCTAACGTCCAAGTGACTCTGATATCTAGCTACGGCTTATGCAACACCGCTTATCATGACCCTACCAGGCTTCAACTCTTTAAGTTTCATAGCCGATGCCTACTCGTGAGTGGATTTACTCTTTATGTTTAAAGTTACTATAATTTCATGTAATTCATGAGTGAAAATTCTAGGCAAAAACACTCGCTTGGCGTTTGAGATGAGATATTTTGTTTCATTAATGTACTCGTATGATAAACATTTTTATATCATATAATTGAAGGGGTCAGAGCAAATTCTCAAATCGCGATAATTCGATCACGCGGCTTGCGAATGTCAGTTACGTCACGGCATCTCGCCGAATAACTGAATAGGTGGATGCCTGGCATACTATATATACAGAAGGTTCCACTAGAGAGGGACCTTGGCCCACGCCGTCGAGAATCAATAATGATCACCTAACTTGACTCTACGGACCGCCCATAATGAATGTATCATTGTTTCACCTTCTCCGTACATGACGCGGGACATGCTACACATGCTGGGAGTAGATAATTGAATCTCGGGATTTGGGATCTCGGCGATTTTACCGGAAAAAAATCCTAAAACATTAAACTGTTGATACCGGGATTTTCTGACTTATTAACATATAGGGCATGCCTTCATATTTTTTTTGACAAAATGTTATATTTATTCATAAAAATAATAATACAAAAAAGAAGGTACAGTATAAGCAGCTGGCTTGGTCACATGTACTTATACCTCTGTGTCTTTGTTTGCATTTACAAAAAAATACTTATTATTTTACTAGTAAAAATGATTACTTAATCTGATTTTCACGTTTTCCACCTAAAATGGAAATTATTTCTCATTTAAAAGGCGTTAAATATTATTTATTTTTATGCTCAGAAACACGTGTTTTTGTTGGTGTTTGCGTTAGGTTGATGTAAGAAGTTAATTACGTGTTTTTTTTTTACTTCAATTGAAACGCTATACAAAAAAATGGATGTTGAAAACCTTCTCTAACCACCTACCCTGGGATTAAACCTGGGGTTTGAATTCAAAAACCTCGAAATCCCGGGACTGCAAATGAGTCCCTAGTTAGAAACTACGAGGTTGCTTAGCCGGCCATTTTGATTCTAGTTTACTACTCTCAGTGAAGTAATCAAACAATTTATTCTCATTGCCTGTTATTAAATCTAACCGCAGAATTCAAATTGGGTGGTGGAAATCAAATTCTCTCGTAAGAAAAAATAATTTTATGATTCGCGACCACTTTCTCTTCCGAATTAATGGGTTATGTGATTTGGCGAATCAATCTGAGATCGAAAACAGCTTACAATAACAATATATCATTATGTTGTATTTTAATTATTTTATTTGTCGTAACGATGTTATACGTTTGATTTAATTGGTTGACTACCATGAGTTAGCAAAAAAACATCGTATCAATTTCTCTTTTTCTCTTCCACGTGGAACTGAATTGAATTTCTACGCTTTTATTGTATTGGAAATAACAGTTTGGTAAAGTAATCGGATCAGTTTCGAATGAAATACTATTCCAGTAAATTTCTATAGATTAATTAAGTGTCATAAATCAGCAGAATCACATTCAATGCAGAAAAATAGGTAAACTGATCAAAACTGTATAAATGACGTATGACTTAAATGTCCCAACAGAGACAGTGTATGTAATATGGATGCTCGAGCCATCACATGGCTGACGACTTCTTATCACTATACTATCGTGCATAATTCACCATTCTGTCCACGATTAAAAATTCACATTACTTTAATTTCTGAATTATATATTCCATGAGGTTCGTTATAATATTATCAGTTTATATCAACTTTTGGCGGGGGTTACAAATAAATAAAGTATGCTGATAACAAATACTTTTATTTGTATTGATCACACAAAACCGACGTGTTTTGATTATCTTGTGTGTATTTTTATTTTGCAGACCTTGGTCCATCACCGACTAATGGTCGTAACTGTGTTTACACAAATTTTCTGCCGTTTACTTCATCCGTAATGTAAAATCTAAGCAAGTGGTTGAATTCTTCTTTTACGTTTCTTTGATTGATTATTTTATGTATCGATAAAGTTAGGATTTAATTTTATATTAACGTAATTATTATTTTTGAAAACTGATACCATTTTTTCACGTACTTAATATATGTTAAATGGTGAAAGGAAGTTATGGTACATAGTGAGCATGTGTACATGCTTAGAAACTTTAAATAAAATTATTCATAACCGAAATTCCTCAAAAATGACAGTTACCACGGTTAATCAGGGGAGCGATGATATGTAATACGTTTATCGAATAACAGAGATAAGGATTGTGTGTGTGATTTAGGTTTTCTACGCTAAAAAATACATAAACATATTAAAAATGTGCATGTTTTTTATCATAATTTATGTATGTCGTCCATTTTTGCGACTTATTTTCAACGAACATTATTTATTTATGTAAAACTCGACACGTTAGTAAGTAAAATTTATGAAGCTAAAAACATTCAAGCAATTAGATTTTTTTGTTTGAATGCCGAGTAATGTAATGGCATGTATATTATATTTCATAACGTCTCGAGAGCCCGTTAGAGTTTTGCATAGCAACAGCGAATGAATCATGCACACAATTAGATCAAATCAAAAAAATATTTTGACACAATGAAGCCGATTTTAAATGATAATATCCAAGTGAATCGGTTTTTAATAATAATTTTATCATGGAATCGAACAAATATTTTTTAATTTTTCAATTTATCTTACTTGCGTCATATCTTATAAGGATCGTCATATCTTTGAATCAAAATTGATAAGACCATTTTTTGAGTAACATGGGGGTCTAAAATCTACTACACACAAAAAATAGTGTACGATATGAATTTGAAAATTAACCTAGAATTTTAAGCACATGTTACATTTCTTACGTTTTTATTATTATTATTATGCTACTACCTTTTTGAAATATTAATAATACTACAGACTATTTAAAATCCCCAGCGACAGGCTCGTTAAAATGGTTCACCAGCTTCATTTACACGTGAATTCCAATTTTACTTAGATTTCATCTACAATAAAATAATAAAAAAATAACAATAAACTTCGCTTTTCTTACGGACAGAACGAACAAAAAATACATTGACGTTTACGGTTAGCAACTGGAGAATGAATGAGGAAACGACAAGTTTTAAGATGAACTATCTGTCGAACAAGGTCAGTTTTCGTAAACCAGTTTGTACAGATTCAATATCAGGCCATTTTGTACCAAGAAAATCTCTATGAAAATATTCCACAAGCTGACCACTTATTCTAAGTAATAGACGAACGTGATGTGTTTTGAGTTTTGTATTGTAGTATTGTAATGTGACTCCTATTTTCGGCATATTATAACTAATCATTTAAAAAAAAAAGACTAAGGCTTCTATGTGCGGAAGTTATCGTTTTAACTGCGTATGACTTTAACTTTACTTCTTTTCCGTAAAAATATTTTCTTCTCAGTATCATTGACAGCCAAAAAATACTAATCCTGCAATCGATTTCAAATAACAAAATTTGTTAGAAATGAAATTTGAGAAGTATAGTTAACTTTCCTATGGAATCTTAGCCCTGGTGATAGATTGCAGTGAATAGACAACGCAATAACTACGTAGTGCAGATAACTTTAATGTCACTTCGTGATTTTTATTTATTACAACTTTGAAATGTTAAAGTCTGCTGTAAATGCATATTGCTTTGTCTAAATGTATATATGTATTTTTTTCCATCCGTGCGTTTTTTATTCAATCTTATTTTCTTTCAGCCATATTATAATTTGCATACATATAGGCTTTTGTAGACAATCATGTTATAGGTGTTACATTTACAAACTCTTTGATATGTACGCACACAATGTAATATATATATATATATATATATATATATATATATATATATATATATATATATATATATATATATATATATATATATATATATATATATATATATATATATATATATATATATATATATATATACATATATACATATATTTATACATATATAGATATATATATATATATATATATATATATATATATATATATATATATATATATATATATATATATATATATATATATATATATATATATATATATATATATATATATATATATATATATATATATATATATATGTATATATATATATATATATATATATATATATATATATATATATATATATATATATATATATATATATATATATACATACACACATACATATAAATAAATCCAAGCACTATATATTAATTTTTCTTAAATAAAACATCATAATATAGTGTTATATGCAGTCTCCACGTTTTCTTTTCTTGATCAATAAATTATCAGCTGTGCATGTTTTTGTGCAATTTTTATATACTTAATTATTATTTACAGAAATTAAATGCCTAAAAATAAAAAAATAAAAATTATTTAATGTTTCAAAATCTGGATTAGTAAATTGTTTAGTTTTTCGGAGTTGTAATCCGAATTTGTCATTTTCCGATCTTCCGACCATTAATAAATTGCACTTTTTAACCGGTAGCACATTGCGACTGGATAACAAAGACAGTAATTACGAGAAAGCTGATCCCATGAGTATATAGAAAGTATAATAATTTGATTTCTATGTAATATTTGTTTTGTGTTATTATTATTGTATTTAGGAATATGAAAATGCAACGGTGAAACTGAATTTGTCCATTCACTCTCAAATGCGTATGTACGCTCGCTCATACACTGTATGTCGGTACAGATGTAACATGCATATCTCCATTATTTCTGATTTTCTCGTGAAATGGAATTACATTCGTTAATGCTTCCAACGTATTCCAAATAATAGCCGTGCATTTCCTTTGTGAAAATTTTATAGGAACATCAGTTCACTACGCATTACTCGGTTTCTTAAAATAAGCTCATCATTTAGCGTGAATGCACATTTCACCGTATCGATTTTGCCTTGTCACGGTATTTTCTGTGCAGCTTGCGACGTATTTTTCTATAATTTAAAGTTAGATAAGTTGTAAAAATACACATTTCAAAAGATTTTACATTATTATGACTTTGAAAAAAGTTTTCCGCAAAAATAAAGTATTTAATCAAATGTAATTCTTTCTGTATTTACATTTTGGTTACTCTCGCGATGGAGCGATAGTGTTACTTGAGAGGCTTGCCCTATTTATTTTCTCTAAGTATATTTCTTATCTAATTTTTATTTCCTACGAATGGAATAGTTTTGTTATTATTTTCGCTCTCTCTAGAAAAGTAAATAGTGTTTTGTCTGGCTAATATTAGTTCTAGTGTAGATACTTACATCAAGTATGTGGACGTGTGCACGTTTTATTTACAAGTCTAATTCAACATTCTTGTGCCGTTCGCTGGCTATAAAATTAAGTAATAAAATATGAAAGTCTCAATCGATAATATTGTTGGCATTTAAATAAAAATCCACTTTAATAATAATCTGGTCCACGGACTCCAGTAAATAAGGAATATCGCTTCTTACTAAATAATTAAGGGACTTTCCATTTACCGTGATTTTTAAATCAATTGCATCGATTGTTTCATATTCTGCTTTCATCGTAATTTATCACTCGATTATTCTAATTTAGCGTTCATTGATTTGAGCATTATTATCTTCTTCCTGGCTACATCCCAACTTATCGTCTTCGTAGACTGCTCGAGTCAGCTCTCCTCGTCCTCAGGTTGTAGGTCCTTCTTCATGGACAACGTCACCTAGGCCATGCCTTCGAATCATGCTATATTTCTGCAGTATCCATGAATTTTTTATCTTCCTCGAAAGATATCTAGAGGAAGACCCATTTTTATTGCCTGATTTGAGTATTATGGTAGTCTGAATTTTGTAAACATATTTTGTTTTAGATAAAACTTGAACTAATTTCTTATGTACTTATCATTCGTCATGATGCCACCTGCATGAATGAGGTGCATTATATAACTACGTACTTAAATATTGCGTTTCGTTTTCTCCTCAATTAGAACTAATTATTATCAGCTTGTTAAAAAGTGTTGCGAAATAAATCTTTTATTGCATTTTTATACCTCGTGTTTATGAGTTCAAGCTCCTAAAAGAAATCATTTTCTTCGTAGCTATTTTAAGATTGTACGTTATTTATGCATCCATTGTCCCAATTTAAATCTTCGACATTTTTAACTTTTTTTTTTAAAGATGTCAATTGCATTTATTATTTACCTTGCTTATTATGTACAAGGTATATACATCATGAAGTGGATTATTTTGTTTCTTTTAACTTTAAATAATGTTTTATTTTAATCAGGAATTTTTAATTACTGTCACTAGTCTATATGTTACGTAAAAGTAAATTTTACAGTCGCGTTATCTTTTTTAATAACTTTTATTTAGTTTGACTTTAGAATTAAAACCTGTCGTCCAAAAAAATATTGCAATATTCACCCACTTTCTTTCGTTGAATTGATCTGAATGTTTGTACACTTGTGTATTCTTGCTTGGCGTTTTTTTGAAACTTTTTGAGGCTGTGGTTAAAAAAAACGTCGTAAGAACCCAATATTAGCATTATGCATGTGGTAAATCAACATGCATAATGTAATAACATTTTATAGATAAATATTGTAATTTCGATCAAGCGGGTAATTTCCATTTTCAATAAAGCTTTTTAAGGGGATACATCGCAATACAGAATTCAATCACCGGCCGACCGTCGTAGAAGCGACACGTCTTCACGCCAGATTTTTTTAAAGAATTGGATTTATTTGTTTTTTTGAATATACATAGAAAAAATATTATTAATATTTTTTTAACTCCTTACCTTTCAATAGCTCTTTTCTTTTCAAAACCATATAATTATTTCGAAGAAAAACTTATTTTTCAATGCGAAAACGGTGTTTCAAGGAAAAATCAATTACGTAAAGTGTTACCTGGTTTTAGAGAAAATTAAGTTGCGACTTAACGATTACTGGGCCTCAATGCATTTCGTTCAATCTATTTGAGGAAGGGATGATCAAATACGTCAAATAGTTATTAGAGACAGGTCAGGAATCGGAATAGTCGCCGGGTATGGACGTTTGTGCACTACACGGAATTTCACCGTCCGGCACATAAGTTAGCATGATAAAACGGATGATTGGCTTGGATTGACTTGTGCTTTTGGCCGTCTTTCTTCGGATCGGTGCGTTTGATCGGCGCGTGATTACGATGCGCATAAATTCGATCACGCTAAACTGTCGTAGTCGCTTTTATTTTAAAAAACCGGACTGCCGGACTGTAAAATTCCGTGTAGTGCACAAGCGCTCTATGTATAAGGAAATGGAAGAATGCGGAAGAAAAAGAGTTTAGTTAGTTAGTTTAGGTTAGTTATTTCTATATCTAGCCGATTCCGTTTATATTGAGTAAAAAAATATTCATAGATATTTCTGTAGGGACTTTCACAATATGCCCCCTGACCTACGAATTCCATAGCTCTTTTGCCATTAATCAGGTAATAAGAAGTTCGCCGCAACATAAAATTATTCACAACGAACGTATTAATGTGAGAGCATTTTTTATTTTACGTCACTTTTCCTACTTTCCATTTGTATGGCCAATTATTTTAGGCGATAAAGTCATCTTTATTTCAGTTTTATGCGACACGACACTTTTATGGTCAGAATCCATTGTTGTCCGTGTAAACTTATTATTCTTATTTCAGTCGAATGGAATCTGATAGTAGCGTGCTGAAGATTGGCCGGTCGATATTAAGCGGCCTAGGGAAACTGGCAGGTGACAAACTTCGTATTTCATTTTCCACGCTTGCGATTGTGTGACTTGATAACGAATAATAATGTTGCTTCGCTTCTTTTTCCTTTGAAACGTTTTTTTCCAAACAGCCTTTGAAATAAATACAAATTCTATAATATCGACGCTCTCGAAACGTTGACCGCCGTCGGCCCCCGCGGCTCGCCAAACGATATACAGTAAACCCCCCTATAACGTTGAGTAGGTACCGCGTTATCAGAGGGAACGTTATAGGGGTTTAGTGTTTTAAAATCGTATTTGAATTTTAAATGACTCATTTCAGTCATTTCTGCTGGTCAAAATGTAAAAATACAATTTAAAACAGTTACCGCTTATAACGTTTCCTCCGATAACGCGGTACCCATCTCAACGTTATAGGGGGGTCACTGTACTAATATTTGGAATGCCTGTGTGCCATGCTTTTTTAAAAGATGGGAATTGCATTTATTTTTTACCTTGCTTATTTTGTACAAGGTTTATAGATCATTAAGTGGATTTTTGTTTCTTCTAACATAAAGATGTTTTATTTAAATCTGTGATGGGAACAGGAGGGAAAATCTAGTGTGGGCCAATCAGGAACTTCTTAGAATTTGCTCATTACTAGGAGGAAACCACGTAAAACTCCTCAGGAGAAGGCTGACTTTAGGACCTACCGTTCCACCAGAAGAGGGTTCGGCATTTTGTGACCCAGCTTGATTTATGGCACCAATGTCCTTCACAATTTTTGCATGTATGATACCACCTCTCGTGACAGTTCCTTCTAAACTATCACGGATCCGATGTCGGATAGGTCCTCACCCAGGCTCCTGCAACGCGCCTCCAGCTGTTGTCTTTGAATGCTAATGTGTGCTATGCCTATTGAGTGCTGCTTACATGTGTGGTGCCTACTAAATCAAAACAGATCTTTTTATTTTTATGTGTTAAAAAAAAGGAACGGTTAATGACGATTTGAACAATTCAACTAGGCAACTGCCTAGCCTAACGTCATAACTATGACGATTTGGATTTTTAAACGACTCAAAAAATTAGAAATTTTGCGACGTCATAGATATGACGTATGCTCACACGATTAAAATAACATATATAGCTAGTTCACTTAGCTCGTACGAGTACGGTTATGCAACTCCGAGATTCCTAGATTTTTTGCTATTCTTCTTTTTCACTCATATAGTACCTATTCTAGTCCGCCTCCGCAGTGTGATGGTCAGCATGGCTACCATACTGCAGGTCCCGGGTTCAATTCCCAGCGGGGGGTCAAATAAATATAAGTGTTTTTTTCACTCTTTTATTCAATATTACCCTACACTGGTACCTGAGGCGTAGGGCTGATCACCTTTCCTTCATATGTTAACAATCAAGATAAAACTGCGTTTATATGATGCAGTTCCCTATGCACCATCGGGTGCGGATAAGGGTTGAAGAAGAAGTAGTACCCATTATTCCTCCTCCACTTCCTTTCCCATATGGCTGTTCTGTCCTTCACCCTGACCTTATTTAATCTGCATCACACTCACACTTACCAATACATTATCGGGTCACAAAGTGTTAATCAATATTTATGCATTGGTTCACTCATTACCATCGGTCGCACAATTTAACTCTTACCACTCTGTAGGCCAGACATTCTGGCCCGTATGATTCTATTAGGCAGCTCCGTGGGCCACAATGTCTGGCCCGGCGCAGGTATAACTTTAATCACTGATTTCTCTATCTCCCGAGTATATTCTACCAAAAAATATTTCAGATAAACACAGTTAATTTTAATCAACATGGTCATACAAATTGCCAGACAGTGTCCCAAAATTAGAGAAATGGTAGAAAAACCTTGCATTTTTTTGATCAGAGTAGCTGATCAATTATGAGAAAAAAAGGTCACAGTGGAGAGGGTTAAATTGTTATTTAATTACCCAACAAGTTGAACAACCCTGGTCTATATTCAAACAAGTGCAACCTTTAGTGTTTTCGTATGCTTCTTAATGACTTGTCATGGCCGTCAGTGAGAATAGTAGTAGAGCACAATGCAAGTAGCTAATACGCTAGGAAATGATGATGTCACATCCATGTCAACGCGCAATCTCAGAATCGAAGAAAGATTGCTAAAATTATAGTACATATCAATCAAAACATTCTGACCCATATTCACATTTGATGGTGCATATGGCACCAAATTGGATCTACTCTATGCTGACTTGATCATCAATCAAATGAAGCCAAGGTGATCAGTCCTGTTCTGTAGATTCTTAAACGTGAGTGTGGAATATATTTTATGGAATACAGATAAGGTAAGTAAAGGAACTTAGGGTTAAGAATATTACTGCCATGTTGGATAGGAAATAGAGGAGAAATATACTATGTAATTAAAATGACACTTTGTTTTAAAATCACTGTAAATATTTTATTATAACTAAATTATAATGTCTACCGGTTTCGAAGCTAACCGCTTTTTTATCAAGACTGATTAATACTGATTAATAATAGTATCAATCAGTCATGATAAAGAAGCAGTTAGCTTCGAAACCGGTAGACATTATAATTAAGTTATAATAAAATATTTAAAGTGATTTTAAAAGAAAGTTACTTTTTAATTATAAAATGGAAAATCACAAAGTTAGTGCTTCAAATATAAATTATAAATATATTTTATTTTATTTTTTTAATCGGAGATAATCCAGATTTGTGAACAAATATTTGGATACACTCAAAATGTTGAAATAAGTTATTAAAAAGCAGTAAAGGCTAGAGCATTCGGCGTTGCATACTTGTACTCCGTATTACCTTGTATAACTGCTAACGTGTTCCACCCCCATTAGTTTAAAAAAAAACATAACATAAACCTTATATATTTTTTAAATGGTCTCACATTTAAAAAAATCTTGTTAAGACAATTATTTTCAATCTATAATCATAGACAATCAGTAACTAAGATATTTTGCAGTTTGAATATAGGTAGAAAGTATAACAACTGTACATATACATTTTTATTTACATACATACATTTTTACATACACACCTTTGTTTGGACCAGTATCCTGCAATTTATGACTAATTTAATGCTTGGAACGATGACATCATAAGCATAAATGAATTCTGACATCAGTATTGAAAGGAGCTAAAACATTGCAATTTATTTATTCAAGCTACCTCTGAGTATATGTGGTTAGGTTTTACATACACACTTTCATTATGAAAAATGCATATGAAAAAAAATGTATCTACTAAATATGTAGATTTTGAAGGCAAGGTTTCCACATCGGTGTAAAAAATGGTGCCATTTGTAAAGCAGAAAATTAAATATAATGAGTATAAAAAAAATATATGTTTTTAATTGTGCTTTTGTCAATTTATCAATATTTTCATTAATATAACTGACAATAACATGGTTTACTCATTCATTGAAAACTTAAAGTAATACAGTGTGATTTGAGTGAAGCAATACTTAGTGACTACTTCTCTGAAACTGATTGTTTTTAATTACTTGAGAATATTTCATTACGCAACAGTCATTAACTGTGATTTATTTATTCCTGTTCTTACATTGTTTCAGTTCACGATTAGACTTTGTTGAAATGGTGCAATGTCATTTTAATTATAAACAAGTACTGTTGAAAAATTCAAATGTATTTAAAAGATATTATACATATCCTTCAGAGCACAATACATTTTACGTTTATAATGTGAACACATTGTTTGCTGAAAACGCTTAAAAGCATCTTTTACATACTGTCGGTAGAGAGCGGGAGACGCTTAAAAGCGTTATATTTGCTTACTTTTGGTAGAGCGGGAGAGATGCCAACAAATATTATATAGATCAGAATTGGGTTTGCGGTTACTTGATGTTAGACTGAAGGTCGGGTGGCAGACTGTCTGAGTATAATTAGGGTCAGGCACTCAATAGCAAGGGTTGATGAAAAAACCGCCTGACAACAACGTGTTGACCTGTTTAGTTGATTTAATGTAAAAATATATTTTGTTTATTAAAAGCATTGAAAACTTTGTGGTATGGTAATAAAACATTTAAATATACAAAAGTGGTATTACACAAAGTGAACAATGGATGATAAGGAGAGTGTTTTAATGTTAAAATAGCTAACAATAAATTAGTGTTAAATGCTTGTATTATACTGCGGTATAAATTTTATTATCTCATGGTTTCGGTTCACTGATGACCAGCAGTCTAGGTCTCAGGGTCGCTTATGTGACTTACCGAAACTGTAGGTTGATTTTGCTGGTTTAATAAGTGATAAACGGTCACTTTTTATTGAGAAAGGAAATACATTAGTAATACTCTAACATTGTAAAATATTTTCTTAATTGTACTAAAACACTATTTTATATTTCATTTTGTTTTATATTTGGACTCCTATTTTTGGAATTTATAATAATGATCCATGCATATCCATTTCAGTCATTTAAGCTCAGCTTATATTTTTACCTAGCTATGTCCATAATTTGAATTGTTGTAATATTGAATTTTTTTATTGTCAATTCCTTTTACTACATATTTCTATTTTTCCATTTTCTCTGCGTTTGATTAATCTGAGAAAACTTTTTATCCATAGGCTGTTCTGTCTTGGATTTTTCACTTGACGAATATTCATACATAATTGTTATAATAAGAATCGTTTACTGAGTAACTCTTCTTTTTAGGTATGTTCCAACTCGGCTGTGGGGCTTCAGTGGGCACGTGCAGACTATCCTCCACAGCGTTATTGGGCGAGTGCGCTGCCCGTGGCCTATCGGGCAGAGAGTCTACCTCACGCTACCCGACCGCTCCACGCTAACCTACGACTTGTATGAGCCGCTCGGGGGACCCTATGAAGGTATGACATGCAGAGTTCTCATAGAATATTATAGTATCATTCTAAAACAGTCACCAATCAAAATATGCCAGTAGGATACTTATTTCAAAAGAGTTTTTATTATAAACAATGAAATTCACATTTAATATGTCTCAAGTATGTTGTCATCAAACATACTGTTAGACTACCATAATAAAAATAGTAACTTGCCCAAATTGCTAGTTAACACACTGTTTGCTGGAAATGCTTAAAAGCGTCTTTTACATACTGTTGGTAGAGAGCGGGAGACGCTTATAAGCTTTCTATTTCCTAACTTTTGGTAGTGCACGAGAGATGCCAAAAAACATTGTACAGATGAAAATTGTGTTTGCAGTTACTTGTAAATAGTATACTGAGGGTCGGGCAGCAGACTATCTGAGTATAATTAGAGTCGGGGTTGACGAAAAAACCGCCTGACAACAATGTGATAAGATAACCAAGAGCACTTAATATAAATAAATAAATAATAACTTATCTTTTCAAGTTTCTGAGAAAAGTACACTATCACATTATATTTCTTACATCATACGTTTTGCTCATTAGATCATATATTCCATTACTAAAATGGCAATTTTAGATCCAGTTAGATCATAAAAAAATCCATAAATCACACTCAAATAGTCAAAAGCATTAAAAAAATACTGGATATTGGTACTTTATTTTTTATTGTACTAATCTTTTGTTGTTGTTTCTAGATGACATCACAGTTGCCATCTGTCCAGGAATCGGGAATACATCGGAGAGTGTGTATATTCGTACATTCGTCCACTATTCGCAATACCATGGCTACCGCTGCGCTGTACTTAACCATATTGGAGCACTTAGTAGTGTCCAAGTTACCGCCAGTAGGATCTTCACCTATGGTTTGTATAGATATTTTTATTTACTTAATTATACATTTAAATAAACCATACACACTTACCGGAGAATTTATCAAGTAATGTCTCCGAAAGGTGAAGGTTTAACCTTCACTAAGATACTAATCGACCTACCCATCACTGAGTCGGGTATCTTAAAAAAATAGGTTAGACATAAAATGAATTGAATCCCCGTCAAATGGCCAGGAAATGGAGCACAGAATTAAAAAGAAGAAAAAAACTTATTTCATTTACATAAGTTAATAATACTCATTATTTGGGACGATTCTTGCTATTTGTCATATTTGAAAATGATAAATTTTGCTGTTATTGTACATTTAAAAAAAACTTTATTCTGACATACACTCATAAATCCTTTTTATTGCGCATTTTACTGTTCACAATTCAAGAAATAAAAAAAATATGTAAATGAAATATTTAATATATTGCTTTTGATTAAACGGTGAATTGATATTTTGCACCTATTCAAAAGCTAAATGTACCAGGCTGAGAAGGCTCAGTTTTTTTTTTTTTTTCAGCTATTGTGGTAGTATTAACAATGGACTATGTATTTATGTGAAGAGTATTTCTTGCAGGTCACACTGAAGATTTTGGTTCCATGGTAGATAACCTCCTAGAAAGGTA